>NC_036864.1:9134215-9146969 GCF_002910315.2 Salvelinus sp. IW2-2015
TGTGTGTGTGTGTGTGTTGTGTGTGTGTGTGTGTGTGTGGGGTTGTGTGTCTGTGGTGTGTGTGTGTGGTGTGTGGTGTGGTCGTGTATGTGTGTTGTATATGCTGGTGTGGTGTGTGTGTTGTGTTGTGCGTGTGTGTTTGTGTGTTGTGTGTGTGTGGTGTGGGTAGTGTGTGTGTGCTGTGTAGTGTGTGTGCGTTTTAATAACTCCTGTTGACGGCAGTGGAGGTGGTGACTGATTACTGAGTGGGAGACTGAATAACACTGACGGTTACGACCCTGTCTTGGACAGATGAACAGTGCTTCTTTACTGGCTAAGGCTATCATGAAAACAATGTCATTTTCCCCACCACCCCCCTACTTGTTCCAGTACAAAATTTGGTTTTACGTTATGTGACCGGACTTGCTGACTTCTGATGCTAATGCGCCAAAACGCTAATGATATGATAGCACAATCAAAAAGGTTTTGTTTTTGTGCCTAAGCCCTGCCATGATTTACGAAGAACAAGTACAGCCTAGCATATCATCTGAGACCTGACAATGTGGTGTGTCGGTGTGGTGTGTGTGATGTGTGTGCTGTGTGTGTGTGTGGTGTGTGTAGGTGTATGTGTATGTGTAATGTGTGTGCTGTGTGAGGTGCGCTGTAGTGTGTGTTGTGTGGTGTGTGTGTGGTGGTGTGTGTGTGTGTGTGTGTGTGTGTGTGTGTGCTGTGTGTGGTGCTCAGTTTCGGGTAGCCACATGTCGCCCAGTTGTGCCTCGCTCGCTCTCAGAAGGGAGGAGGTATACAAGAGATGACACTTTTTGATTATATTTTAGCGCTGGGCGTTGAGGCTTTCCCGGCAGGTTTTAAGAGAGATCTCAATTTATATGAACATGCATAACGTATATGAACAGAGGAGAATGTAGCAGCGTGCAGAGAAGCACCAGGCTTTTCCTAAATTTAACGACACTTTACTACAACATTTATTCCATATCTCAATTTACAGGGAGGAGCTTGTTGTGTGTAAGAGACTCGCTAAAAATCATTCCAACCACATGGGGACCCATGCATTGTAGGTCTCTGATGCTGGGTATACACTCCTCCTGCAGGCACCCAAGCAACTGGAAGGTCGTATTGATACTCAATATATTCAAACAGCATGTTTTCTAGCCAAACGGAATACACAGGGTTATGTTGTAATTAAGAAGACTTTAGCGTGTGCTATGCAAGATATGAGCCATCTACTTATGTCAGCATGTTACAGACTACTTGAGCTACGTCAAATTTGATACATCTTGATCAAAATTCCTGACCTCTGATCTTGTTAATCACGTCCCTCTAGTGGAATATTCAACATACTGGTAACAATATTTCAGCACTGAATAATTATAATAAATTAACACCTTACTTTAACTAGAAGCAAGTCAGTGAAGAACATTACTTTTATTTTAACAATGAATACGCCTAAAGGAAACAGTGCGCGCTTAACACCTGCTTGTTTTACATCAGGGTAGACAACAAGATTTTTTTACTCACCTTGGTCAGATCCGGAGGATTTCAATCCAACCAACCTTTCGGTTACTGGTCCAACGCCCACACCCACTAAGGCCTATCCTGCAGCCATGAGTTCAGTTCCTGGCTGGGGCAGGTTTGCCGATGGCCTCACCATCAGACGCTTCCGGATCGCCTAAACACAGATCAAGAACACGTGAGTTATGATTGTAATGTAGGGAGATATGGTGTGATCGAGGTATTGGTTCAGGTATGGTGCCATGGGGCCATCGGCCTTCAGGGGAGGCAAATGAGAGGCATGCGTTGATGCATGCTTTGCTTAAGTTATTCAATGCAGTCACCAAAGAGGGCCCACATAGATAGAGCTTCCATACCTTTCCCAGAGAAGAGACAGATTGAGAGGTAAGTATGTCTTTTGTATACTTTGTACACGCGTAGTCTCTGAAAACTAGTGCTGGCACGAGACACTAAGTGGTTGCTCCGGCGAAAAATGCGAGTACTAATTCACAAAATATATCATAGTTATTTTGGAGGTGAATTTCGGGAGATGGTTAACACCCCTGACATTTTCTCCACTTTTTGTTAGGTATACAAGCCTTATTTACTACAAATGTATTACAAATCAGGATCTTAACACACATTATTCACCTTCAATACTGACAGGAAGCAAATATAAAAACTGAAATAATACATTGTACATTAGAAATTCAGCAGACCCTGTACTCAGTACTGTTGTTGATATTAGCCACTTTTGGTAGCGATTACAGCTTCAACGAGTTTCTCCGCATTCTTCTCTGCAGATCCTCTCAGCTCCGTCGGATTGGATTGGGAGCGTTGCTTGCACATCTATTCTTCAGGTCTCTTCAGTGATGCTTTAGATCAGGTTCAGACCGAGGGGCTTTGGGCTGGGCCACTCAAGGAACATTCCACGTCAGACTTATCCGAAGCCACTCTCTGTGTTGGTCTTGATGGCTCGTTGTGCTTAGGGCTCGTTTTGGCTCACTGTTTGGACCAGGGGAACGCTTCCACGGGACCAGTCTTGAGGTCCTGATGCGCTCTGGAGCAGGTTTTCATCAAGGATCTCTCTGTAAATTTGCTCCATTCACACTCCATTTCCTCGGAGGGGCCCCTGATAGTCTCGCACTGGCACAGTCCTGCCCCTACGAGCGAAAAAACACTCCCCACAGCCATGCACTGCCTTTGCCACTTACCCAATTTATCCTTCGGCCATCGAACTTCACCGTTTAGAGAAATGGTGCCAGGTTTTAATCGACAGATGTGACACATTGGCAATTTGGCGGGGGATTGCCACCTTCCCCATTGGATATCACTGGAGCAAAACAAACCATTTAGCGAATCACCTCCTCAATAGTATTAAGTGTGTGCAACCGCCGGAGTGTTCAGCAACTAGGCCTCAATAAGATGGGCAGTGACTCTACACAGGTGTCAAAAGCAGTTCATACAGGCGATCGCTGAGCCCTGTTGATCTCCCATGGCTGAGTTTCCACGAGTCTTGGGTTCAGAGAGTTGGCTGGCATGTCCTTGAAGGTAACCTTTTAGAAACATTTATTTAACATCAATGTCTGTCTTTTAGGAAATTGTTAGCACATTTTGTATTTTCTGTCCTTAAACACACAATCAATTTTTTTTTTAACTACTACTCCAAAGTAATGTAAAAACTTTACTTGAAGGGGGTTAGTCATTCTTAACACCTTGGTACAGTACATAGTACATTTCAGATCATGTCACCTTTATGAGGTACAGTATCCTTTGACAACYGTCTAGGTACATTATTTAACATCAATGTCCATGTCTTTAAGGACATTTTTAGGACAATTGTTTATCTTCTGTCCTTAGGCACACAATCAAACAATTCCTCAGAGCTTAAATATTGCATGGATYAAGGTTCTTTGACATGGGAGGGGGCACAGRCGGCTTGCCGAGCCAATGGAGATGACTTAGCGAGCATCCTCACCCAAGAGGAATACACAGCATTCCAAAGCATATCAGAAACACAGCAGTATGATATGTGGATCGGACTCTACTGGAAGACTTCTACCAGAATGTGGCAGTGGTCCAATGGGGACCCCTTTCCATACTGTGTGTCTGAACCTCAACTGGGTGCTAGTAACTTCTGCTCCCTGACCCATATGGGCCATGGACAGACTGAACACGCCTCCCTGGACAAGATAGACTGCTCTCTGAAGAGTTTCTTTCCACTGGAAGTAAGACTGACATCTGTTGTTGTACAGACAGAGAGAGGAAAAGATAGGCAGAGGTTGCATCAGAGGGCACTAGGCTGGATTCAAACCTTTTCTGACATTATAGACATCTGTTCCAGAGGCTGTGGCTAGACCAGCCGGGCAACAAAACTACCATCTTATGGGATGGCATTTTAGCCCCAACAGGGTCCCACTACAGCAAACACTGTCACATGTCAGACACAGAGATGCTACATGGAGCTTACTCCAGCCACCTCTCTCTCCCCACTCTCACTAGGAACAAATGCAAATGTGTGTTCATTTTACATCTGCCCCTGCAATGCCCTCTACTTCTCATCCTGTGTGTTCCTAACCTGCCACCACTCCCCCAGTGCTCTTTCCCTCTCTCTCTCTGTGTGGGTGTATCTGATTGTGTGAGTGGAGACAGGTGTGCTGGAGTCAGAGCAGATCCCCACCAGCTGCAACCTGTTCCATAATCAAATACTCAGCCCTGCCACTTCCACGCTGCCAGATCGTAGCCTCTGCTCATTCCGTCCGCTCTGACTCTGGTCCCTGTCACCAGTCCCTCGTCTCGCCAGTCCTGCTTCCCTGCCCTTACCCCGCTCTACTGCTTCCTTGGATCCGCTCCGGACCTGCTTACCCTGCCCTCTACACCTTGCCCCAGCCCCAGTTCCTGTGTCCCTGCTACCCGCCGAGCTCCCCTTG
The DNA here is from genome assembly GCF_002910315.2 of Salvelinus sp. IW2-2015. NCBI lineage: Eukaryota > Metazoa > Chordata > Actinopteri > Salmoniformes > Salmonidae > Salvelinus > Salvelinus sp. IW2-2015. Next base: position 9,138,634 of record NC_036864.1, read on the forward strand.
GCCTGCACCCCATCCCCCCTGCTTTTCAAGAAAATACCTTGGTTACCTTATCCTGTCTCCCCGTCTGAGCCTGCACTTGGGTTCACCTGCTCACCCCGCGTAACAGTTTCATGTGGTTTTCTATTATGAGATAATCATTCCATACTTGTAAACATAGATAACAGAGGATTGAAACTAACAGTTACAATGTAATTTACAGTCTTTAAAGGACATTGGAGGAAAAGCTACCTATTTATGGTAATAAGCTGAATCTCATTTGAGTGTGTGTTACCATTCCTATGTCCTTTGAAAAGAGAATGAAGCAGACCATTGTAAGGATGTCTCTGAAATCTATCTCAGGAGCTGACCTCAATGACCAGTGGTAAAAGGACAGATGTTGGAGCAGGTACAGTAGTCCTACATCTCCCACATCTGAAATCAACGTCATGCTCACTCATTTCATTCTTCTCATATGATCTCAAGTTTATATTCATTACATTACATTTACATTTAAGTCTTTAGCAGACGCTCTTATCCAGAGCGACTTACAAATTGGTGCATTCACCTTATGATATCCAGTGGACAACCACTTTACAATAGTGCATCTACTCTTTTAAGGGGGGGGGGTTAGAAGGATTACTTTATCCTATCCTATTGTTTCCTTAAAGAGGTGGGGTTTCAGGTCGTCTCCGGAAGGGTGGTGATTGACTCCGCTGACCTGGCGTCGTGAGGAAGAGTTTGTTCCACCATTGGGTGCCAGAGCAGCGAAAAGTTTTGACTGGGCTGAGCGGGAACTGTACTTCCTCAGAGGTAGGGAGGCGCAGAGGCCAGAGGTGGAGTGAACGCATGTGCCCTTGTTTGGGTGTAGGGCCTGATCAGAGCCTGACAGTACGGAGGTGCCGTTCCCTCTCACCGCTCCGTAGGCAAGCACCAATGGTCTTGTAGCGGATGCGAGCTTCAACTGGAAGCCAGTGGAGAGAGCGGAGGAGCGGGGTGACGTGAGAGAATTTGGGAAGGTTGAGACACAGACGGGCTGCGGCGTTCTGGATGAGTTGTAGGGGTTTAATGGCACAGGCAGGGAGCCCAGCCAACAGCGAGTTGCAGTAATCCAGACGGGAGATGACAAGTGCCTGGATTTAGGACCTGCGCCGCTTCCTGCGTGAGGCAGGGTCGTACTCTGCGAATGTTGTAGAGCATGAACCTAACAGGAACGGGTCACCGCTTTGGTATGTTAGTTGAGAACGACAGGGTGTTGTCCAGGATCACGCCAAAGGTTCTTAGCATCTGGGAGGAGGACACAATGGAGTGTCAACCGGTGATGGCCGAGAATCATGGAACGGGCCAGTCCTTCCCCGGGAGGAAGACGCAGGCTCCGTCTTGCCGAGGTTCAGCTTGAGGTGGTGATTCCGTCATCCACACTGATATGTCTGCCAGACATGCAGAGATGCGATCACCCACCTGGTTATCAGAGGGGGGAAAGGAGAAGATTAATTGTGTGTCGTCTGCATAGCAATGATTAGGACGAGACCATGTGAGGATATGACAGGCGCAATGACTTGGTGTATAGCGGAATAGGAGAGGGCCTAGAACAGAGCCCTGGGGGACACCAGTGGTGAGCAGCACGTGTTGCGGAGACAGATTCTGCCACGCCACCTGGTAGGAGCGACCTGTCGGTAGGCACGCAATCCAAGCGTGGGCCGCCGCGGGGATGCCCCAGCTCGGAGAGGGTGAGAAGGAGGATCTGATGGTTCACAGATCAAAGGCAGCGATAGGTCTAGAAGGATGAGAGCAGAGGAGAGCAGAGTTAGCGTTTAAGCAGTGCGGAGGCGCTCCGTGACACAGAGAAGAGCAGTCTCTAGTTGAATGACTAGTCTTGAAACCTGACTGATTGGATCAAGAAGGTCATTCTGAGAGAGATAGCAGGAGAGCTGGCCAAGGACGGCACGTTCAAGAGTTTTGGAGAGAAAGGAAAGAGGGATACTGGTCTGTAGTTGTTGACATCGGAGGGATCAGTGTAGGTTTTTTCAGAAGGGGTGCAATCTCCGCTCTCCTGAAGACGGAAGGGACGAAGCCAGCGGTCAAGGATGAGTTGATGAGCGGTGAGGTAAGGGAGAAGGTCTCGCGAAATGGTCTGGGAGAAGAGAGGAGGGGATAGGGTCAAGCTGGGCAGGTTGTTGGGCGGCCGGCGTCACAAGACGCGAGATTTCATCTGGAGAGAGGGGGAGAAAGAGGTCAAAGCACAGGGTAGGGCAGTGTGGAGCAAGACCAGCGGTGTCGTTTGACTTAGCAAACGAGGATCGGATGTCGTCGACCTTCTTTTCAAATGGTTGCCGAAGTCATCAGCAGAGAGGGAGGAGGGGGGAGGTAGGGGGGAGGAGGATTCAGGAGGGAGGAGAAGGTGGCAGAGAGGCTTTCCTAGGGTTAGAGGCAGATGCTTGGAATTTAGAGTGGTAGAATTGGCTTTAGCAGCAGAGACAGAAGAGGAGAATGTAGAGAGGAGGGAGTGAAAGGATGCCAGGTCCGCAGGGAGGCGAGTTTTTCCTCCATTTCCGCTCGGCTGCCCGGCGCCTGTTCTGTGAGCTCGCAATGAGTCGTCGAGCCACGGAAGCAGGAGGGGAGGACCGAGCCGGCCTGGAGGATAGGGGACATAGAGAGGTCCAAGGATGCAGAAAGGGAGGAGAGGAGGGTTGAGGAGGCGCAGAATCAGGAGATAGGTTGGAGAAGTTGGTTGCAGAGGGCAAAGAGGATGATAGGATGGAAGAGGAGAGAGATGTAGCGGGGAGAGAGAGCGCGAAGGTTGGACGGCGCGCGATACCATCCGAGGTAGGGAGCAGTGTGGGAAGTGTTGGATGAGGCGAGAGGGAAAAGGATAAAAGGTAGTGGTCGGAGACTTGGAGGGGAGTTGCAATGAGATTAGTGGAAGAACAGCATCTAGTTAAGAGTGAGGTCAACGCGTATTGCCTGCCTTGTGAGTAGGGGGGGAAGGTGAGAGGCGTGAGGTCAAAAGAGGAGAAGGAGTGGAAAGAAGGAGGCAGAGAGGAATGAGTCAAAGGTAGACGTGGGGAGGTTAAAGTCACCCAGACTGTGAGAGGTGAGCCATCCTCAAGGAAAGGAACTTATCAGGGCGTCAAGCTCTTGGATGACTCTCCAGGGAACCTGGAGGGCGATAAATGATAAGGATGTAAGCTTGAAAGGGCTGGTAACTGTGACAGCATGGAATTCAAGGGGCGATAGATCACGATGGGTCAGGGGAGAAGAGAGAATGTCCACTTGGGAGATGATGAGGATCCCAGTGCCACCACCCCGCTGCCAGAAGCTCTCGGGTGTGCGAGAACACGTGGGCAGACGAGGAGAGAGCAGTAAGGAGTGCAGTGTTATCGTGGTAATCCATGTTTCCGTCAGTGCCAAGAAGTCGAGGGACTGAGGGGAAGCATGCGGCTGAGATGAACTCTGCCTGTTTGGCCGCAGATCGGCGTTTCCAGAGGCTGCCTGAGACCTGGACCTCCACGTGGGTCGTGCGCGCTGGGACCACAGGTTAGAGTAGCAGCGCCACGCGGTTGTAAGCGTTTGTATGGTCTGTGCAGGAGGAGAGAACAGGGATAGACAGACAACCTGTTTGACAGGCTACAGAAGAGCCTACGCTAATGCAAAGGAGATTGGAATGACAAGTGGACTACACGTCTCGAATGTTCCAGAAAGTTTAAGCTTACGTTGCAAAAAATCTTATTGACTAAAATGATATAGTACTGCTGGCTGGTGAAAATAGGGCCTAGCTAGCAGTGGCTGCGTTGTTGACTTTGTTTGAAAGTGTACTGGCTAGGTACCTCAACTGGCCCTAGGTAACCTCGACAATTATCTAGACTACACAATTATTCTTGGATACAAAGACGGCTATGTAGCCAGCTAAGATCAAACAAATCAACTGTTTACTGTAATGAATGAATTGTAATACTACCTGTATTATCTACCTGTGGAGCAAGCGAAATGCAACTACTCGCTCCAAACAAACCGGAAGTGCGTATCGTAGAGGGAGAGGCAATAGAAGTGTTGTTTCTCTGTGTATTTATTGTCTTTTGTGTCTTTAGAGGACTGTCTTCAAGCTTATATGTTCCCCTTTCCCTTTGTCTTCTGTCCTTTATTTCGGTCCCACTTTGTCCTCTCTTCTGTCTCTCTTTCTTCTCTCTGCCAACTAGACACCTCTTGTTAGCTAGCTAGCTTCTTGTCAGGAATGTCCCTAGCAACACTGCGGGCTGCAACAGGTAACACTTGAGCTGCTAAGAAAAACCGGGTATAGCCATTTTTATGAAAAATTGTTTACTTTTTTAAAAGCCTTTCTTCTTTGTTTGCTGCTTGTTTGGTCTCCTATTCAGTTTGCAGTTTTCTTTTGATTTTTTTTCGATGTACTCTTTACTCTAAAAAAACATTTAAATTTCAATATTTGTAGGAGCTCATCTTTTTCAGCTGCTGCTGCGTTAATTTATATTCCTATTGATCATATTATTAAACTCTGATGCTTGGTTAGAATAGGAGGCTGCTGGCTTTATCTGGTTTGATCACATCTCACAGATCAGAAAGGAGTTTGCTAATAACTTGAAATTCATTCTAGGCCTACACTAGAGAGMACTGCCAAATTAAGCCATTTTTCGCAAGACAGTTGAACCTGAAGAAGGTAAGCACTTTTTTTGTGTCACAGTTATGAAAATGTCCCTCCTTATGTTTAGTATGTTGTTCAGAGTCCCTTATACAATGTGTTGTTAGGTTTTGCATCCCATTGACAGTATGGAAATGAAGTAAGGTGTTCATGAACTAATTCCAGTGAGAGTCTTTGTACTGTTTGTTTGTTTTCTTAGGTCASTGTGRGTCTGGATGAAGAGGATCAACCATGATGATGCAACAGGAGAGGGATGGAAGGTCCAAGAAAACTAAAATAGTCAAKCTYWCTGTAAATAACCCTAGTACCTAATAATATATKACCGTATATAAACAACATTTTAGTTCATCAGACAATGCATTTTCTTTAACTATAGATAGATTTTTGCTCATGAATGAAAAATATGAAGCACTGTAAATGTATACTAGGTTAGAWTTAGACTTTAATGTTGTACTGGTCTAACATCAAACTGTAATCCAAGATTTTTGTTGGTGTATGAATGTAATGTAATAATAATGTTTGTTGTACATAAGGGACTTTTGATTAATGAAGAGAAGAGGAATAAAAAGGACAGCAGTGTTTCTTCAAGACTGTAGTTAAAACATGTATGGTGACAGTGAGGGATTTTCATAGTGTAAAATKATTCATAATGATGTTACACTCTCACTTATGGATGTAACTGTTGACATTCTTAAATAAAATATGTTTGATTTGTGACAATAGTATTACCATTATTTTCACCCTCCAGCAGCTATTACAGTCATAAACACTGGCTCATGGATAGCAGGGGAGAGGTGTGGGGTTCTTGCCCTTATTCATGTAGTTGATGGCTGTTATATATTAATCAACTTGATAAACCAAACACCACAGATCAGTTAGTGAAGGTTCAAAAGATTTGACACCCTACATTTCATTTATCATATTGTTATTTAGCATTTATCTAAATTGACATAAAGACAGGTAAGTTCAACTCAATCCTAACCAGTTTTAACACTAAGTTCCAACTAAATAGGTCAAACAGGACCTATGGGCTTTTGAACATCCAGAATTACATTGCAATTTGTTAACACAATTGGGGATTAGGCTGCCATAGCTCTGCAGGTACCACATAGAAAACAGGATTTTTTTTTTTTTTACAATCGCTGGAAGCTCTATGATACTCATATATTCAAACAGCCGGTTTCTAGCCAAAAGGCATAGACTGGGTTAGTTGTAATTATAATTGTATGATGCACAGTATAGGCTACTGCTGTCTATCTTGAACTGGTCAATATTTTTCAGACTGAAAATAACTACTCTGATTGATTGCTCTGGCTGGGGCCCCCATGCTTCACCTCACMTGGTTGCTCTGAACACTGAGGTGAGAGTTATGATTGTAATGAAATATGTGGTTGTCATATTGTTCAATATGTTTGTCCATGGCCTTAAAAGGCAAATGACAATGACAATGCATGTTTGATAAGTTATTCAGCAGTCACCAAAGGAAACCTAGCCAAGAGGGCCCACAAATAGTACACCTCTCCCAGAAAGACATATTTATGGTTAATATCACTACAGGGGGAGAACTGGCATGAAAATTATGAACTGAGATTTACTCATCATTTCCCTGAGCACAAAGCCTTCATTTACCAATCAAATGATGAGCAGGACTTATCAGGTTGTCTAATATTCAGTTTGCACCCCCCCCTGCCTTTTCCCTCAGAACAGCCTCAATTYGTCGGGGCATGGAATCTCCAAGGTGTCGAAAGCAGGGGATGCTGGCCCATSTTGATTCCAATGCTTCCCACAGTTGTGTCAATTTGCTGGATGWCCTTTGGGTGTTTAAAGGCACTTACATTTTTTGCCTTGCCCATTCACCCTCTGAATGGCACACATACACCATCCATGTCTCAATTGTCTCAAGGCTTAAAAGTCCTTCTGTAACATGTGTTCTCTCCTTCATCTACACAGATTGAAGTGTATTTAATAAGTGAGATCAATAACGGATTATAACTTTCATCTGGATTCACCTCGTCAGTCTCTGTCATAGAAAGAGCAGGTGTTCCTAATGTTTTACATTGTGTTCATGAGAGTCTTCCCTTCTATAGAGTGGTCAAATTACTTGTAGGCCAAACGTTCGGATGCTACAGACATTTTCATGAGAAGGCCGATTTCAGGATGTCTCCTGGACTGACAAACAGGGTGTTTTGCTCTGCCACTTTCCACCACAGATGCGTAGTGTGAACATGGCGGAGAAGGAGGATTGAGACGCAGGCCATGCAAATAAACAGGTATCTCTAGCTTAAACTGACAGATTTTGATGGGGATTTTTTGAATCGAATCACTGGTGCGTCATAGACAATAGAGGTATAAATCTTATAAATAATTGTTAAGATTATGTAGGATCAACATGACTAAGATCAACATTTACTAAATACTTTACATAAACACTACAATTTGTGGTTGGCATCATCAAATTACAACTTACTGTTTGTTCATATGACCAAGACTAGAGTTCAAATCACCATGGAAATGTACACTGAGTGTACAAAACATTAGGAATACCCGCTCTTTCCATGACATAGACTGACGAGGTGAATCCAGATGAACTAACTTTAAAATAATGCTTTTTGACACCAAAATGGTCAGTCATGATATAAGACGTTATACAGTGATGAAGTGCTTGTAATATCCATTAGTAAAAGTAAAATGAAACGTACCTTTTATGGCTCCTCCTCTCTCTCTCTCTCTCTTCTCCAAAGGCTTTGTTTGGTTTTGATGAGCAGACAGGTGGAGAAGTACTGTAGCTGGAGTGTTTATAAGAGGATCTGCTCTCCTCCTTTTGAACACACCCTTGTCTATCACCCTCATCAAGCCTATTCTGCTGTCTTGCTGAAAGATCCCTTCTAGAAAGAGTGAAAGGAAAGGGAAGGGCAGGGGATACCTAGTCAGTTTTGTACAACTGAATGTTTCACTGAAATGTGTCTTCCACAATTAAACCCAACCCCTCTGAATGACAGAATGGTGTGGGGGGCTGCTTTAATCGACATGGACCCACCAACTGTGTTTATGTCCTATATTGTAAATCACAACACCTGAAAGGGAAGAGTCCACTTATGCACATTGAGTAAATTATTCTGTAATAATATGTTGTAGCATATATGTCATAATAATTTCATATATTGTTAGTATCAATAAAATTTCTTAAATGTCTACCTGTTTGGGGAAGGGGGTTATAAACTGATATATGGAATTGTTTTAAGAAGGTCATACCTGTGGATAATTTAGACACATGGTGAGGGTCATAGATGCAAAACAGGATAACACCACCGTGTCTATGAAAGGCTCCCTTTCTACAGTGGGGTCATATGTATACTGAACAAAAATATAAATGCAAACATGTAAAGTGCCGGTACCGTATGTTTCTTGGCTGAAATAAAAGATGCCAGAAATGTTCATAACAAAAATTGTATTATTCTAAAATTTTGTGCACAAATTTGTTTACATCCTGTTAGAGAGTATTTCTCATTTGCAAGATAATCCATCCACGTTGACAGGGTGTGGGCATATCAAGAAGCTGATTAAGACGGCAGTATCATTACTCAGGTGACCTTGTGCTGGGACATAAACGCCACTCTAAATGTGCAGTTTTGTCCAGACGACCGACGACAACAATACACAGACTCCCTAAAGTTTGAGGGATGTGCAGTTTGGGCCTACTGGACTG
>NC_036864.1:9146994-9157903 GCF_002910315.2 Salvelinus sp. IW2-2015
CACGATCAAGAGTGCGATGGACAGAGCTCCGCCTCCACATGGACATGTGCCAATGGTCAGCGCATGTTTCAGGTCATGGTAGACCCTTTACTCAATCCCCTCCATCGGCCCCACTTCGACAGTAGAAGCATCCAGGACACGGCTCTAAAGACTGTTGACCATTATGGTAAGCCTTAGGAGCGCCACATGCACCAAAATCCCACTGTATCTTCAACTAGGCGTGAGTTTGAAAATCGACCAACCTCAGACTTCCACTTCCTGGTTGGATTTTTTCTCAGGTTTTGCCATTTAGTTCTATTATACTCACAGACATCATTCAAACAGTTTTAGAAACTTCCGAGTGTTTTCTATCCAAATAACTAATATATGCATATTCTAGCTTTTATGGCTAGAGTAGCAGGCCGTTTACTTCTGGGCACGCTTTTCATCCGGACGTGAAAATACTGCCCCGTACCCCAAAGAAGAAACACCACACCGGACGGGACATCCTTGTCCCACTGCGCTCTAGCGACTCCTATGGGGCCGGCGCATGCACGCTGACACGGTCGCCAGGTGAACGGGGTTTCTATGGCACATTGATCGGTAGCTTCCAGGTTAAGCGAGCAGTGTGTCAAGAAGCATCGTGGCTTGGCGGGGTCGGTGTTCGGAGGATGCACGGCTGTCGACCTTCGTCTCTCCTGAGTCTGTACGGGAGTTGCAGCGATTGAGACAAACTATATCTACCAATTGGAAATAAGTCTCTCGTGACAGCCTAACATTAGTAGGCTGATTTGTTCTGGGTGCCATGGATATAGCCAGTGATTTAGCTAGGCAAATAGAGTATGATACTCTGGCTCATTTGCAAACGAACAAGTGACTGAAGATGGACTTGATTCAACCTTTCCCTCCCCCTTGTCCTTCGTTGTGTTGTGATGCTTTTAAATATTCATATGTTGTTTTGATGCTTGAACTGTTGATGTGCCATTCACCTTATGCACGGCCCCATGTCGCATCAGCCACCCGTCTGTACACAATTCCTAGAAGCTGAAAATATCCCATTCTTTCCATACCTGTACACAGGACATGTCACCCATTGAGATGTTTGGGATGCTCTGGATTTGATGTGTACGACAGGTCGTGTTGTCCCCGACATATCCGCAATACGCACAGCGATTGAAGAGGTAGGACCAACATTCCACAAGCCACAATCAATGTGGGGTCAAGAGCAAAATAACATTGTTTTCATGAGAGTTTCCCCTCCTATAGAGTGGTCAAATTACTTGTAGGCAAAACGTTCGGATGCTACAGACATTTTTCATGAGAAGGCCGAATTTCAGGATGTCTCCTGGCGACTGACAAACAGGGTTTTAGCCTCTGCCACTTTCCACCACAGGACTGCGTAGTTGACCAGGCGGAGAAGGAGGATTGAGACGCAGGCCATGCAATAAACAGGTATCTCTAGCTTAAACTGACAGATTTTGATGGGATTTTTTGATAGGTTCACGAATCGATCACTGGTGCGTCAATAACAATAGAGGTATAAACTCTATAAAATAATTAGTTTAAGATATGTAGGATCAACATGGACCTAAGATCAACATTTACTAAATACTTTACATAAACACTACAATTTGTGGTTGGCATCATCAAATTACAACTTACTGTTTGCATATGACCAAGACTAGAGTTCAAATCACCATGGAAAATGTACACTGAGTGTACAAAACATTAGGAATACCCGCTCTCTTCCATGACAATAGACTGACGAGGTGAATCCAGATGAACTAACTTAAATAATGCTTTTTGACACCAAAATGGTCAGTCATGATATAAGACGTTATACAGTGATAAGTGCTTGTAATATCCATTAGTAAAAGTAAAATGAAACGTACCTTTATGGTTCCTCCTCTCTCTCTCTCTCTCCTCCCAAAGGCTTGTTTGGTTTTTATGAGCAGACAGGTGGAGAAGTACTGTAGCTGGAGTGTTTATAAGAGGATCGCTCCTCCTTTTGAACACACCCTTGTTCATCAACCCTCATCAAGCCCTTTCTGCTGTCTTGCTGAAAAGATCCTTCTAGAAAGAGTGAAAGGGAAAGGAACGGGGGATACCTAGTCAGTTGTACAACTGAATGTTTCACTGAAATGTGTCTTCCACAATTAACCCAACCCCTCTGAATCAGAATGGGTGGGGGGCTGCTTTAATCGACATGGACCCACCAGACTGTGTTTAGTGTCCCTATATTGTAAATCAAACAACCTGAAAGGGAGAGTCCACTTATGCACATTGAGTAAATATCTTTGAGTAATATGGGTTGTAGAATATGTCATAATAATTTCATTATTTGTTAGTATCATAAAATTTCTTAAATGTCTAGTTGTAATTGGGGAAGGGGGTTTAAACTGATATTGGAATGTTTAAGAAGGTAATACCAGTGGATAATTTAGACACATGTGAGGTCATAGAGCAAAAACACGATAACACCACCGTGTCTATGAAAGGCTCCCTTTCTACAGTGGGGTCATATTATACTGAACAAAAAATATAAAAGCTAACAGTGTAAAGTGCCGGTACCATGTTTCTTGGGCTGAAATAAAAGATCCAGAAATGTTCATAACGCACAAAAATTGTATTATTCTAAAATTTTGGCACAAATTTGTTTACATCCTGTTAGAGATATTCTCTCTTTGCAAGATAATCCATCCACTGTGACAGGGGTGGCATATCAAGAAGCTGATTAAACGGCAGATTCATTACTCAGGTGCACCGTTGTGCTGGGACATAAACGGCCACTCTAAATGTGCAGTTTTGTCAGACAACACCAATACCACAGACCCCTAAAGTTTGAGGGATGTGCAGTTGCAATACTGACTGCAGAAAATCCAACCAGAGCTGTTGCACGATAATTGGAAATGTTCATTTCTCTGGACCATAAGTGCTCCAACGCAATCCGGCCTAGAGCACATGTAATCAGACCCAATCAGGCTTCCTGTTACCTGGCGGAGACCAGCCATCGGACGTTTCTTGAACTGTGAGTTTGGACAACCAAAGAATTTCTGACAAACAGTCAGAAAACCGTCTCAGGGAGGCTCATCTGCGTGCTTTCGTCATCCAATGCACCGAGGATTGTGACCTGACTGCGATTCGGGTGTCATAACCAACCTCAGTTGTCAATGCATCGACTGACATTCAGATGCTCCACTGGCACAACTGGACAAAGTGTTGCTCTTCACGGATTCAATTCTCGGCTTCAAACTGTTCGGGGAACGTGGCAGAATGAATGTTGTCAGAGAGTGCCCCATGGGTGGGCGTGGAGGTTATGGTATGTGGTGGGCAGGAATAAGCTCAGGACACCGAAGCAACAATGTGCATTTATCAATGGCAATTTGATCGCACTAGAGAACGTATGAGAAGAATGTCCCCCTGAACAAGAATAACTGAGGCCCATTGCATACAATAATTGTCAAGATTAATGTAGTTAATACCATACCTAATCATAACATTTACTAAATACTTTACATAAACATGACAATTTATGGTTGGCATCATCAAATTACAATTTACTACTTCTGGTTTGCATAATGACCAAGACGAGAGTTTCAAATCCACCATGAAATACACTGAGTGATAAATGTTATTTTGCTCTATGACCCCCACATTGATTGTGGCTTGTGGAATGTTGTCCCTACTCCTCTTCAATCGCTGTGCGTAGTTGCTGGATATTGTTGGGAACTGTAACACGATGTCGTACACATCAATCCAGAGCATCCCAAACATCTCAATGGGTGACATGTCCTGTGATTATGCAGGCGATGGAAGAACTGGGATATTTTCAGCTTCTAGGAATTGTGTACAGATGGTGGCTGATGCGACATGGGGCCGTGCATAAGGTGATGGAACATAAGGTGATGGCGGCAGATGAATGGCACGACAATGGGCCTCAGGATCTTGTCAAATTGCCATATATAAAAAGCATTATTTTAAAGTTATGTAGTAAATATGCTTAGTTTGGATCACAGTGGCTCTCATAATGGTATATTTATCAAGCACAAAATAAGTCAGAAAATGTGTTTTGTTGCTGCATATGTAAACTGAAACAGCATACCAGCAATCATTTTATCAAATCACTAATCACTTGATCAATGACATAGAGTACTGTTTGTTTCTATTCTATATGGGTCAAGTAAAAAAGAAAAAGAAATCTGCCTGCAAAATATATTGTTTTACTTAAATATTCAACAGAGCATTCATTTCTGAACCTTAGCCAGATTGGGTGGAGTTGAATTGATAAATCAGGTATCAGCCCTTAGTCCGAAATAACTTTTGGTTCACACGGTCTGCAGCTAAACCCACTACAATGACACACAATATTATGTATCACTGACATTAATAGATTGATGCCTCATTAGAAATATTTGTTCCAGAGGATGCTGCGGAAGAATTTGAGCAAAAATGTTTTCCTGTTAAAGGTGACAGGCACTTGTCAAGTTAGTCCTGAAATCACTAAAAGCATTCAAAACAACATATGAATATTTAAAAGCATCACAACACAACAAACTTTTCAATTTTTTTTGAAGGACAAAAGGGGGAGGAGAAAGGTTGAATCAAGTCACTTCAGTCACTTGTTCCTTGTCAAATGAGCCAGAGTATCATACTCTATTTGCCTAGCTAAATCCACTGGCTATATCCATGGCACCCAGAACCAAATCAGCTACTCAATGTTAAGGCTGTCACGAGAGACTTATTTCCAATTGGTAGATATAGTCTTGTCTCATCGCTGCAACTCCCGTACAGACTCRGGAGAGACGAAGGTCGAGAGCCGTGCATCCTCCGAAACACGACCCCGCCAAGCCACGMTGCTTCTTGACACACTGCTCGCTTAACCTGGAAGCTASCCGCATCAATGTGCCATAGAAAACCCCGTTCACCTGGCGACCGTGTCAGCGTGCATGCGCCCGGCCCGCCATAGGAGTCGCTAGAGCGCGATGGGACAAGGATGTCCCGTCCGGTGTGGTGGTTAACTTCTTTGGGGTACGGGGCAGTATTTTCACGTCCGGATGAAAAGCGTGCCCAGAGTAAACGGCCTGCTACTCAGCCATAAAAGCTAGAATATGCATATTATTAGTATATTTGGATAGAAAACACTCGGAAGTTTCTAAAACTGTTTGAATGATGTCTGTGAGTATAATAGAACTCATATGGCAAAACCTGAGAAAAAATCCAACCAGGAAGTGGGAAATCTGAGGTTGGTCGATTTTCAACTCAGCCCCTATTGAAGATACAGTGGGATATTGGTCATGTGGCACTTCCTAAGGCTTCCACTAGATGTCAACAGTCTTTAGAGCCTTGTCTGATGCTTCTACTGTGAAGTGGGGCCGAATGGAGGGGATGAGTAAGGTCTACAATGACTGAACATGCCTGACCATGCACATTCATGTGAGAGCGAGCTCTGTTCCATCGCACTTCTGAAGACAAAGGAAGTCTGGTTGGAACATTATTGAAGAATTATGTTAAAAACATCCTAAAGATTGATTCAATAATTCGTTTGTCATTTTTTTACGGACTGTAATATACCTTTTTTAACTTTTTGTCCGTACTTTCCGCTGGACTTGAACGCGCGTCGTGAGTTTGGAAAGTGTACTGAACGCTAGAACAACAAGGAGGAATTTGGACATAAATATGGACATTATCGAACAAAACAAACATTTATTGTGGAACTGGGATTCTGTTATAGAATTTTGTAATCAATGTTCATAAATTTCAATTATCTTAATCGTCTGCAACCCAGAGGTTGTAAAGTTCTGGTTTTAAATGAAACAGACAGAATTCCCGGCTCACAATTGATCAAATCCAAGTTTATTTGCATATACAATGATGTTCCCTTTATAACATTCTCTTAACATACGCACATACATACACACTAACATTAGGAGAGCTTTCTTGGTCTCTATAATTCTCACCACAGTTGATCACTACCCAGCTGACAGTCAGTCCCCCCCAGATAAGGGAAACCTGGAGGGGCTCTCCCTGTCTATCTTATTCCCCAGAGTTATAGCGGGTCGGTTCAAACATAGTTAAGGCTCCTCTTTGTTTTCTTTCGGCACACACATACATTCCTCTCTTCCCAGGTCCAACCTAGTTGGACTTATGTTTATCAGCTTTAATTACTCATTGTCCATGCTACATAACCTCTAATCCCTAATGGTTAGGTTTCTGGGTAGAATTCTTTAATCATTTATCTTAAACCTATATAAAATCTTTTAACAGATTCCTGGGAGTCATTCTGATGAAGATCATCAAAGGTAAGTGAATGTTTATAATGTTATTTCTGACTTCTGTTGACTGCACAATATGGCGGATATATTTTGTCTTGATTGGGCTCTGAGCGCTGACCTCAGATTATTGCATGGTTTGCTTTTTCCGTAAACTTTTTTGAAATCTGACACAGCGGTTGCATTAAGGAGAAGTGCATGAACACTTGTATTTTCATCAACATTTATCATGAGTATTTCTGTAAATTATGTGGCTCTCTGCAAAATCACCGGATGTGCAGCCCTGACCATAGTTTGCGTTGTATGTTTCTATGTTTTGTTTGGTCAGGGTGTGATATGAGTGGGCTTCTATGTTGTATGTCTAGTTTGTCTGTTTCTATGTGTTTGGCCTGATATGGTTCTCAATCAGAGGCAGGTGTTTTCGTTCGTTCTCTGATGGGAGCCATATTTAGGTAGCCTGTTTTGTCAATGTGGGGTGTGGTGATTGTTCCTGTTACTGTGTTCCTGTGTTTGTGTTCACGTTACGGGACTGTTTCGTCTTCGTTCATTTGTCGGTTTCTTGTTTTTTGTTCGTTGTTAAAGTATTCTATTAAAATGATAATCATCACGCTGCATTTTGGTCCTCCTCTCTTTCGCCCGACGAAGAAACGTTACAGAATCACCCACCACCAAAGGACCAAGCAGCCGTGGTAACGGTAGCAGCAGCAGCAGCAGCAGCGGCCGAAAGCTCGAGAGGAATGGACATGGGAGGACATCTAGACGCAAGGATGTTACGCATGGGAGGAGATTCTGGCTGGAAGGATCGCCTTCCATGGGAACAGGTGGAGGCAGCCCGGAGAGCGGAGGCAGTAGGAAAAGATCCGGCGTTATGAGGGAACACGGCTGGCAAGGAAGCCCGAGAGCAGCCCCAAAAATGTCTTGGGGGGCACACGGGGAGTGGCTAAGTCAGGTAGGAGACCTGAGCCAACTTCCCGTGCTTACCGTGGAGAGAGATGGTCCGGGCAGGCACCGTGTATGCGGAGATACGCACGGTGTTCTCCAGTACGTGTGCATATGCCCGGTGCGGTACATAGCAGCGCCTCGTATCGCCGGCAGAGTGGGCATCAAGCCAGTGCCATGAAGCCGGCTCTACGCATCTGTCTCCAGTGCGTCTCCTCGGGCCGGGGTACATAGGCACCAGCCCTACGCGTGTCCCCGGTCGCCAGCACAGCCCAGTGCAGCCTATTCCACCTCGCCGCACTGGCATGGCTACGGGAGCATTCAGCAGTAGGGTTGGGCGGGATCGGTGCTCAAGAACCTGCAGTGCGCCGCCACGGTCCGGTCATCCGGTCCTCCTCCACGTACCAGGCCTCCAGTCCGCACCACGCACCAGGCCTACAGTGCGCCTCCAGGTCCAGTATGCCCTGTTCCTCCTCCCCGCACTCACGCCTGAGGTGCATGTCCCCTCCAGTACCACCAGTTCCGGCACCACGCACCAGCCTACAGTGCCACCTCAGCAGGCCTGAAGCGCCCTCCTGTCCAGCGCCGCCTGAGCCGCCGCTTCCTGAGCAGCCGAGCCGCCGTCTGTCCTGAGCCGCCTGAGCCGCCCGCTGTCCTGAGCCGCCTGAGCCGCCCGTCCTGTGCCTGAAGGCCGCCTGAGCTGCCGCCCGTCTGTCTTGAGCCGCCTGAGCCGCCCGTCTGTCTGACCGCCTGAGCCGCCCGTCTGTCCTGAGTCCGCCTGAGCCGCCGTCTGCCTGAGCCGCCCCCGTCCGAGCGCCTGAGCCGCCCATCTGTCCGGAGCGCTGAGTTGCCCTTCAGTCGGAGCCGCCTGAGCCGCCTTCAGTCCAGAGGCGCCCCTGAGCCGCCCTCAGTCCAGAGCGCCTGAGCCGCCCTTCAGTCAGAGCGCCTGAGCCGCCTGAGCTGCCCCTCAGTCCGAGCTGCCCTCAGTCCGGAGCTGGCCACTGCAGTCGAGCTGCCACTCAGTCCGGAGCTGCCCCTCAGTCCGGAGCCCCCTCAGCCCAGAGGCGCTCCTCAGCCAGTGGGGTCCTTTATTAGCGGTTCCCAGTCCAAGGTCGGCGGCGAGGGTCCCGCCTCTAAAGAGGCCACTGAAGCGGCAATGACTATGTGAGTGGGTCCACGTCTTGCGCCAGAGCCGCCAACGCGGACAGATCCCACCCAGACCCTCCCCTATAGGTTTAGGTTTGCGTCCGGAGTCCGCACCTTGGGGGGTACTGTTCACAGCCCTGTCCATAGTTTGCGTTGTATGTTTCTATGTTTTGTTGGTCAGGTGTGATATGAGTGGGCATTCTATGTTGTATGTCTAGTTTGTCTGTTCTATGGTTTGGCCTGATATGGTTCTCAATCAGAGGCAGGTTGTTGTCGTTGTCTCTGATTGGGAGCCAATTTAGGTAGCCTGTTTGTCATTTGTGTGATTATCTCTGTTACTGTGTTCCCGTGTTTGTGTTCATGTTACGGGACTGTTTCGTCTTCGTTCATTTTGTCGGTTTCTTGTTTTTGTTCGTTGTAAAGTATTCTATTAAAAGATAATCATCACGCTGCATTTGGTCCTCCTCTTTTCCGCCGACGAAAACGTTACAGGATGTATAGGAACTACTGAACGTAAAGCGCCAATGTAAACTCAGATTTTTTTATATAAATATGAACTTTACCGAACAAAACATACATGTATTGTGTAAAATGAAGTCCTATGAGTGTCATCTGATGAAGATCATCAAAGTTAGTGATCATTTGATCTATATTTCTGCTTTTTGTGAATCCTCTCTTTGGCTGGAAAAATGGCTTGTGCTGTGAATAGCACTCACCTAACATAATCGTTTGGTTTGCTTTCGTCGTAAGCCTTTTTGAAATCGACACTGTGGCTGGATTACAACAAGTGTATATTTAAAATGGTGTAAAATACATGTATGTTTAAGGAATTCTAATTATGGGATTCTTTGTTTTCAATT
The DNA here is from genome assembly GCF_002910315.2 of Salvelinus sp. IW2-2015. NCBI lineage: Eukaryota > Metazoa > Chordata > Actinopteri > Salmoniformes > Salmonidae > Salvelinus > Salvelinus sp. IW2-2015. Next base: position 9,156,188 of record NC_036864.1, read on the forward strand.
TGGCGCCCTGCAGTTTCACTGGCTGTTGACGAGGTGGGACGCTACCATCCCACATACCCTAGAGAGGTTAATTTCTGTATTACCAAATGAGGAGAGAGACAAACTTCACACACCAGTCGGAGTTATACTTAAACTACATATTTAATAATAAGAGCTTTGCAATAGCAATGACTTTCAATGATGCGTCATTTCTAATGAACCATTGAAAGTAACAACACAAAAGTACAAAGATCTTTTATAGCCAAGATACACCCCTCTCAACCTACATGACGAACAACAGATACATAGCATGGTCACAAGATTAAGATTTGTATGAAAGGTATCTATAACACATAGCAGACAGCAACTGCTATGTCAACTGCTATGTCAACAGTTTTCATTGTATAGTGTCTGGTCCTCCTACTCCAAACTGGAACCGTCTCACCCTGGTACGGTATAGCACAAAAACATTACCTCATGTTATCTGGAATGCTCTTTAGGTTTTATCACCCAAAGACATCGTAAATCTCCTCTGTCAGTGCTATCTCATAGAGGCCCTCCTCAGTAAAACACACACACAATAGTTAACAGAATACTCTATTCTGTCGAATATAACAACCATTATAATACAATACAAGTATTATAACATAATCTTGCAATTTCCACGACACCGGACAAACCCTCCCCTAACCCAGACGCGCATGGGCAGCCTCATGTGTCTCCCGGTCGCGGCCGGCTGMAACACAGCCTGGGATCGAACCAGGATCTGTAATGACACAGCTAGTGCCACTCGAGTGGCCCTAGACTTCTTTTCCATAACAGTTTGCATTCAATATCTCTTTCCTCAATCATAAAATCCTAATATCATCTTGTTACTTATTATACATCTTGATAAAATATTTTCTAAAACAGACAAACACCTTATTGMCCCTTCTACATCTTTTCAGTGGCTATGTGGCTCCCAACAGTGTTGGCAGTGTTTCTGGGTAAGAATTGTATTCACTTTTCCCCAACATCTTTAAACTAAAAACAGCCCATCAATTAGACCTTGTATACTGACCACACAGTATGCTGATATAGTTACCTTTTTTGCTCTACTGTAACACATATCCATGTTTTTAGATCTCACTATCTATGTACAAGTTATACATGTGTAACAAATACAACATACACATTACGTTTTGTGATCTTTCTTGTTAAATTTACAGTGTGGGAATGTTTAGACTGTTTTCTTTGCCCAGGTACAGCCCCTGACCTCTTCTTTACCCAGCAGTCCTTGGATGAGTCCTCCAGTGACACCCGAGCAGGTGAACCATGTGAGTGTACATGCTAATATGCTTTGTAAGACAAGACGTATCCTTCATGGTTTAACTAAACAGAGTAAAACACTGGTATCTCTCTGCTGGACCTGTGTGGACGACAAAGCACGGGTGATTCCTCATGAAACTAGAACCAATAAATACAGAACTTTTGGGGATTTTACTAAATATAATCCATAGAATGTCCGTTAGAGGAAGGATTGTTGACATAACCTGAGTGTACAAACATGCTCTTTCCATGACATAGACTGACCAGGTGAATTCAGGTGAAGCTATGATCCTCATTGATTCACCTGTTAAATCCACTTCAATCAGTGTAGATGAAGGGGAGGGACAAGTTAAAGAAGGATGTTTAAGCCTTGAGACAATGAACAATGGATGTTTATGTGTGCCATTTAGAGGTGAATGGGCAAAACAA
>NC_036864.1:9160444-9218381 GCF_002910315.2 Salvelinus sp. IW2-2015
GCTCTTTCCATGACATAGACTGACCAGGTGAATTCAGGTGAAGCTATGATCCCTCATTGATATCACCTGTTTAATCCACTTCAATCAGTGTAGATGAAGGGGAGGGGACAAGTTAAAGAAGGATGTTTAAGCCTTGAGACAATTGAAACATGGATTGTTTATGTGTGCCATTTAGAGGTGAATGGGCAAAACAAATATTTAAGTGCCTTTGAACGGGGTATGGTAGTAGGTGCCAGGACACCTGTTTGAGGATGTCAAGACAGCAAAGCTCTTTTTTCAAGCTCAACAGTTTCCATGTGTATCAACAATGTTTATCACCCAAGGACATCCAGCCAACCTGACACAACTATGGAAGCATTGGAGTTAACATGGGCCAGCATCCCTGTGGAACACTTTCGACACCTTGTTAGGTCCCCAACGAATTGTACCAACGAATTGAGGCTGTTCTAAGGGAAAAGGGGTGCAACTCATAATATACTCTACGTCCATATCAAAGTTCCAGACTGGGATCTCTGCTACTTTTAGCGTTATGGGATTCAGAAATCTTGTTAAACAATATTATTGCACAAAGAGTGAGTCCATGTTAACTTTTATGTGACTTGTTAAGGGTATTTTGCTCCTGAACTTATTTAGGCTTGCCATAACAAAGTGTTTGAATACTTATTGACTCAAGACATTTCAGCTTTTCATTTTTGATTAATATGTAAAATTTCGATAAACATAATTCCACTTGGAGTCTTAAAGGAAGCCTGAGTAAGACCAAAATGTCACAATATTCAAACTTCAGTAAGATACTTCTCAATTACACTTTAAGGTACAAATGTCAAATACGGTTTATTTCAACAATCCTTCCTCCAAAGGACACCTCTATGGATGAAATTTTAGTTGGGGTTTGGTAGGAATCACCCACGACCTGACATCAATGTTAATATAAAACTACTTTGGATTATAAAGACATGCTAATGTTGTTGTGCTAGATCACTCCATCATCTCAATTTAGAGCTCATTTACAACTCCTTGACACTGTGAACGCTGAAAACATTTAACAATTGTAAGTAATATGTGTACAGTTTGTTATATTGGTCCGTACCTTCACTGCAGCCCTTCCTAGTGTAACCAGATATGATTCCTGGGTATGTTTGTCATAGTTGGTTGACCAAAGGAATGCTTTTGATAGCAATGGAAACTGTTTTGAAGTACAAGACAATACTGATGCACTTCCAGTCATTTCTGTTTTACATTAAAAAAAATGTCATCAATGTAATTGTAAACAAATACTGTTTATCATTTTGATCTCATGCACAGTCAGTCCATGAGAGAGGTGACATTCTCTAGCCACATCCTTCAACTATTTACAGAAAGAAGTGGTGCGACCACCACCCAAAACGGCAACCAAGTACTCAAATAGATTATACTCTTTAACCACGTAGCTCAAGGAGGAACACCGGGGTTCTGAGTGCAGGCAAGCTGGCAATGATGGTGGTCCCGTTCATACACCGTCAGAATGTCGTTCCCACCAAAGTCTTTGTCAACCATGAATCCCTGTGAGCAGTGAGCTGTTGAATAGGGGCAAATGTGGTTTTCAATTGATTACAAGTAAATTATTAAAAGACTACCACAAAATTGACAGAAATGGCCTTGTCCATGCTGATATTACAATTTAGATTGATTTACATTGAGGGGAGGAGCATGGCGGAAGCCCAGAAGTTCTGCAGGGAGTACTACAAGGAACTGGCCACCATCTTCAATGCTGAGGACCAGATAGCAGCTCTGAGAACAGTGTCAGCACAAAGCCTCACTGACGCTGTCTGGGTCCACTCCCAATWCAATGCTTTTTGKCCCARASTGGGCWATTGGAATCCACCAAATGCAAAGTGTGTTGTTCATGGACAAAGAGCAAAAGTATGGGGTTTGAGWGATTGCATAAATCCATGTCAATTTGTGTGCCAGAAAAGTAAGTTGATTTTGCATTCCTTCTCTCCTTTGTCTGATATTTGTAAACTATTACTTCAAAGTAATGAAAACACTTTACTTGAAGGGGGTTATTCAATCAGAACACCTTGGTACAGTACATAGTACATTTCAAATCATGTCACCTTTATAAGTTACAGTATCCTTTGACAACCGTCTATGTACATGTATTTAACATCAATGTCTGTGTCTTTCAGACATTTTTAGGACAATTGTGGTTCTTCTGTTCTTAGGCACACAGTCAAACAATTCCTCAGAGCTTAAATATTACATGGGTCGAGGTTTATTGACGTGGGAGGGGGCACAGATGGCTTGCCGAGCCGATGGAGATGATTTAGCGAGCATCCTCACCCAAGAGGATTACACAGCATTCCAAAGCATAACAGATTCACAGCCATATGAYATATGGATCGGACTCTACTGGAAGACTTCTACCAGAATGTGGCAGTGGTCCAATGGGGACCCCTTTCCATACTGTGTGTCTGAGCCTCAACTGGGTGCWAGTAACTGCTGCTCCCTGACCCGTAAGGGCCATGGACAGACTGAACACGCCTCCCTGGACAAGATAGACTGCTCTCTGAAGAGACCGTTCCTTTGCACTGGAAGTAAGACTGCCATCTTTTATTGAACAGATAGAGAGAGGAAAAGACAGGCAGAGGTTGCATCAAAGGCACTAGGCTGGACAAAAACCTTTTCTGACACGTGTTCCAGAGGCTGTGGCATTACCACTAGACCAGACAGGCCACAAGACTGCCATCTTATTGGGGTTATTGGGGGATGTAAAACAGGGACAGGGATGGCATTTTAGCCCCAACAGGGTCCCACTACAGCAAACACTGTCACATGTCAGACACAGAGATGCTACATGTAGCCTACTCCAACCACATTTCTCTCCCCATCTTTCAGATATACAGTGGGGAGAACAAGTATTTAGGATTTAGAACACTATTAGCGGCAACCAAGATGTGTCTTGCAGTTTTGCCGTACTACAAACGCATCTGTAAGGTCTGAATGTTTTATCATATGGGTACACTGTCAATGTGACGAGACATGGAATCTAAAACAAGAAATTACCAACAAATCAACATTGTATATTTTGAAGTAATTAATTATGCATTTATTGACATACATTAAGTATTTGTTGATCACCCTACAACCGAGAAGAATTCCCGCTCCCGAGACCTGGTTAGTTTTTCCTTTTAAGAACCCTCCTGTTCTCCATCATTACCTTGTTATAACTGCCACCTGTTTTACACTCGGTCTGTATAAAAGACATCTGTCCACACCACTCAATACAAACACAGACTTCCAATCCTCTCCACAATAGTCCAAGACCATGAGAGCCTGTGTAAGACGATCAGGATACACACTAATGATAAATAACACTGCACAGGCTCGGGCGAATGTTGCTACAGTGACAATAGCAAGCGAGCTTGGTGAGAGAGCAACAATGTTGGCCAATATTTAGAAAATGGAAGAAGTTCAGAACTGACGGTCAACACCGTCTTAAGTACGATTCTGGGGCATCACATGAAAGAATCTCAACTCGTATGGGGGGCATCATTGATGTCATGAGGAAGGTGAAGGATCAGCCCAGAACACACGCAGACCTGGCTCATATTGACCTAAGAGACTGGGACCACAGTCTCAACAGAAAAACCAATTGGAGTAACACACACGCCGTCATGGGGAAAGAAATCCTGCAGCGCACCAAGTCCACCCTGCTCCAAGCCACGCGATGTCACAGAGCCCATCTAATGTTTCGCCACGAAAACCATCGTGAAAATATCCAGAAAGGAGGAATAGGAAAGTATTTAATATGTGAGTATCTGATTGAGTACAAGATAATAAGAGCTTATAGTCTAAACGTCCACTCGCCGTGTTTGAGAAGAAGAAGGATGAGTACAACCCCAAGAACACCACTGTGAAGCATGGAGTGGAAAACATCATTCTTTGGAAATGCTTTTCTGCTAAGGACAGGACGAGAGCTGCACGTATTGAGGGAGAGGATGGATGGGGCCATGATACGCGAGATCTGGCAACAACCTCCCTCCCTCAGTAAGAGGATTAAGATGGTCCGTGCTGGTCTTCAGCATGACAAAACGACCCGAAAGACGACACAGCCAGGGGCACTAAGGAGTGGCTCCGTAAGAAGCATCTACAAGGTCCTGGAGTGGCTAGCCAGTCTCCACCACCTGACCCCAAATAGAAAAATCTTGGAGGCAGTTGGAATATCTGTTTTGCCCAGTCAACAGCCCCTAAAACATCACTGCTCTAAGAAGTCTGCATGGAGGAAATGTGACAAAATACCAGCAACAGTTGTGTGAAACCTTGTGACGACTTACAGAAACGTTTGACCTCTGTCATTGCAACAAAGGGTATATAACAAAGATTGAGATAAACTTTGTTATTGACCAAATACTTATTTTCCACCATAATTTTGCAAATAAATTCATAAAAAATCCTACAATGTGATTTCTGGAATTTTTTTCTCATTTTGTCTGTCATAGTTGAAGTGTACCTATGATGAAAATTACAGGCTCTCTCATCTTTAAGTGGGAGAACTTGCACAATTTAGGTGTCTGCTAACTAAATAACTTTTCTTGCCCCACTCGTACTGTGGTTCTCCCCACTTGTCTTTCCATTGGTATGTTGTTTCTTTATTTAGATAATAGTTCCATACTGGGTTAAAATAGGAACACAGGATCTTGATAAATTATACAGTCTCCAAAAAAAATGTAGAACCTTAAAACTTCTTAGGGCTAGGTCTAGTTTTCCCTCGAATTTTCGTCGACTGTACTGTGCCCCAAGACAAACTGACCTTGTTACTTCAGGCCCAGAAGCTTGCACATAGATCATATATATTAATTGTGTAAGCATTGAGTTCAGGAAACAACACTTTGAAATTTGTTCAATAAAACTGTTAAAATAATGTCTAAGACTAATAACAAAGATATCAGGCAGACAAAGATCCGAAGCAAATCCGACCCCAGAAATTATTTTTTATGAGCAAAGTCCCATGCTCTTAACCTTTATGGGTATAACCCTATTGTTTCCTACATTGTTAAACTTCCGTCACCACAGATTGCAATTCCTATGGCTCTCACATAATCGTCAACGTTCCTATTATATTCAGAGTTCAGGCTCTCTTTTGAAAACAATACAAGTATTGGGAGTTGTGTCGTTAGTGGATCACCTGAAGCAAATCAGTCTTTTGCCTGGCGTGCGAGTGAGAGAGGGCAGATTTCCGTTCCTCGGGAAGAAAAGTCTATCATTTATGTATTAATAGCTAAAATCTCATGTGACCGTGGCTGTCAATGATCTTACCATTCCTGCTTCCTTCTAGAAAGAGAATCAAGCAAGACCATTCTAAGAATGTCTCTGAAATCTATCTCAGAGCTGACCTCAGATGACCAAGACTGTGTACAGGAAACAGATGTTGAGGCAGAGTCAGTTGAGTATCCTACATCTCCCACATCAAATCAATGTCATGCTCACTCATTTCACTCTTCTCATGACATCTCATAGTATTACATTTAGAACGCTCAAATGTAATGCGTGTTGCTGGCTTCATCTAGTTTGATCATATCTCATAGATCAGAAAAGAGTTTGCTAAGAAYGGGAACTTCATCCAAGGCTTAAGCTGGAGAGAACTGCCCAATGGAGATGTTTTTTGCAAAACAGTTGAACTTGGAAGCCCTGAAGAAGGTAAGCACTTTTATGTGTTACAATTATAAAAGTGCCCCCTTATGTTTAGTCTGTTGTTCAGAGTCCCTTGTATATAGTGTGTTAGGTTTTGCATCCCATTGACAGTATGGAAATGAAGTACGGTGTTCATGAACTAATTCCAGTGAGAGTCTTTGTATTGTTGTGTTTGTTTTCTTAGGTCACTGTGGGTCTGGATGAAGAGGACCAGCCATGATGATGCAACAGGAGAGGCATGGAAGGTCCAAGAAAACCACATGATATATTATATACCTTATTACACATAATACAATATTATTTTAGTCATTGCTTTTCAAGTTATGAAATATATGAAGTAAGTTTATATTAAGATAGATTTAGACAATGTTTTACTAATGTACCATCAAATTATAATCTAAGATTTTTGTTGGTGTATGAATGTATAATTCTTTATAATGAGAAAAATAATGTTACACATTCACTTATGGATGTAACTGTTGACATTCTTAAATAAAATATGTTTGATTAGTGACAACAGTATTACCATTATTTTCACCATCCAGCAAGAATGGTAAGATGGGGGCAGTAATCACATCAATGTAGAATCATGTGCCCACATGCAAGTGGCAACCTTCAGGGAACTGTTTATATAGAGACAGACACACAGACMGACAGACAGACTCTTGAGGATGTGACAATATGACAGTATCCATGTCATGAACCTAATCAAGTTTTGGATATCATTASAGTTTTCCCTGGTGTCATGGTTTGTTGACTGTGTCAGCTATTACAGTCATAAACACWGRCTCATGGATAGCAGGGGAGAGGTGTGGGGTTCTTGCCCTTATTCATGTAGTTGATGGCTGTTATACATKAATCACCTTGATAAACCRAGTCAACATGTAGGCCTAGTTATTTAGCAAAGGCTTTTATCCAAATCGACATAGAGACCAAGAAGTRAAACCTCATCCTAACTACTTGTACTGTAGCACTGAACTCCAACCAAATAAGCTATCAGTATGGACTACAACGTGTCCATATCAGGAACTAAGGGCTCTTGTACATCCAGAATTACATTGTACTTTGTTAACACAATTTGAGATTAGGCTGCTATAGCCCTGCAGGTACCACATAGACTTTGTTTCATTTGTATTGGGCTGTAGGAAGGTGACCTGCTTTGCCTGGAACTGGGAGAACTCACTGACACAGGTTACAATGATATCTTTGGTGTTTTCTTTGTTTCTTTAACCACATATCTTCATGTCTCGTCAATCAGAGGTCAGTGGATATTGTTCTGAACCAGGCTCTTTAGTGAAGCCCATGTCCAGCGCCAATAATAATGAATTGATTCCTATTTACCAAATGTACTGCAAATTATTGTCACAAATGTGAACTTGATACAYTAACAGAAATGTACATTTGATGAAGTAACATAGATGTACTGTATGTCTAACACTGTTTAAAGTCCACTGTAATAACAGAGAAAATACATTGGGTCTTTTGGTCAGTGTTGTTGATGTGGAGGGAAGGGTTGGAGCTGGGTGTGTTCACCTGGTCAGCAGAGAGAGAGGAGAGAAACTCTAGAAACGCATCTCTCTTTCCCCTGTCTCTGCATCTCACAACCAAACTCTGGGGAGGGAAGAGGACAGCTAACTGGCTAGGTGTGCCATCATTTTAAGCTGCACTATAAAAAAAAATCCCAATATGTTGAAACACTGTGCTTTTCTTTGAAGAAATGTTTAGCACCTTTTGTAACTACCTGTTTGAAATGATTTGAATGGTGCCATTTGCTTAGTACTCTGTGTACTTTTATGAAGTTGAGACTGACTACACTCTTAAAGTGGCGGACAAGCCATCTGACATTTGCCTGGAATGCGATGGGCTGGTCCACTTTTAGCCAAGTGGGCCTGTCTAACTAGTTATTTTATTTGTGGAAAATTATCATTATCTGGCTAATAATGGGGGCCTCAAGGTTAAATTTTTTTTGCCAGTGTTTTAGAAATGCCCATGGACGAATACTGGTCCCAGTCCGCCCCTGCACTCTTAGAAWAAAAGGGTTCCAAAATTGTTCTGCAGCTGTCCTCATTGGAGAACCTTTTGAATAACCGTTTTTGTTCATAGAATAATATTTTCCTCTGTGAAATGGTTCCACATGGAACCCAAAAGGCTTATTCAAAGGGTTMTCCTATGGGAACAGCCAAAGAACCCTTTAAGGTTCTAGATAGCAWTTTTTTTTCTAGGTGTAGAAGTAAAATCTAATGTCTGATAACAGTGTGAGTAAAAAAATATATTTTGCATATCATAGACATTGTGAAAATCAGTAGATTTAGAGAGACTTGAGACATGCTTCTAAATCTCATCACATCTACCTCAAATTAGACTATATATTTTTYTACTTCTTTCAAAGTGCATGTTTGGTTAATCAAAGTTTATTCCATGTAGTGTTTCCATAGAGTAACTGCAATGCTACTTTGGTAGTCAAATCAACTTATCATAACTTGGTCATTTTGYTTAACTGGAAAGGCACAGCATTTCCTGTTAACGCTCAGAAGGAAATTGTGCACATTAGTTCAGACTTCAAAACTAACTTAGACACAGATAATTCTTTCTTAGACATTTTATTCTACATGAAATCTTTCAAAAAGGTTTGGATTGATAAATGATTGTKTTTTAACGTTTGTTCACAACAGCAATGCTTCTCTTGAGTTGCAATTTAAGGGTTGGGAGCATTAAACCATAATCTCTTCACARTGGCCATGATACAGCCAGTACTTCTACTACTGCTACTGGGTAAGAGATCAGATGGGATGAATATTCCTCCCTTGGTATTATAAACCAACCTGCTATGACGTATCTAGTTGACCATGYATTCAAWGTAGTTGGGTAGTGSTTCAGAACCTGTCAACATCTATTTATGTACAATGAGCTTCAGTTTAACCAACATTTAAGATGACATTCACAGAACTCTTTCCTTGAGTGGACACATTCATATTTTAGTACAGTGATTATGAAGTTGAAATGCTAGTCCTAAGGTTGATGTCAGCATCACAATCTAAACAGAGAAAGAGATTGACCATCCCAAAAATAACATATTTCTGRTGTGATATTTATCCCCACAGCAGCCATGTCCTCACCAGTGTTTGGGACTGAGATATCAGTACTGGAGGGAACCTCTGTGACCCTTGTCTGCAGATGCCTTGGGGATATAAAGCTTGAGACATGCTGGGGCATAACTTGTGGAACTTTTCAGTGTACTGATCCCATAATGGAAGATCAATCCAAATAAAAAGTGAACGCTGAAGTTGGAACAATGAAACTCACCACTTTAAAACTACAGCCGACAGACCGTGGGAGCTACTGCTGCAGAGTCTATGTCCCTGGATGGTTCAATGATCTTAAACAATTCTACAGCCTGAGGGTAGTTAAAGGTAAGTGTTGCTCACTTCATACTATAGGTTATCAATGGGTTTTGCTCAGTGCAGATGTCACCTTACAGTAGGAAGGAACATGAAGGTTTAACGTCTTCATCTCCATGTATAAATGTTGTATTTCGGCATTATTATTGTGTATCATTGTGTTCTCTCACTAAGTCTGTACTGCTGGTAATGTCATTTTGCTGCCAAGTTGTGCTTTATCCTGTGTCCTTTCTGATGGACAGTGTGATGAAATCCAATATGTCTTGGTTACAGGTTGTGAGAGGGACCTACTGGACAATGTCAATATTCTGGGGAACAATATTGTGAATCAGCCATTAACAACCGRWAATGCAAGTCAGTGCAGGCAGGAATGCAACAATAATGACAGGTGTCAGTACCTCACATTTGTTGGGGAAACGGCAGAAAAAATAGACAGGAACATGCTCATAAAGCTTATTTTTTATGCTTGGGCAAACGAAGGCAGCAATATAAGTTTWAGATCAGCACCAKTCTGATAACTACTACYACATACTTTGTGATATTTACCCCAYAGAAACAAGTGTTTCTTAAAGGCCTCAAATGGTGATACACCCGAAATTACAATACTGCACCTCCAACATGCAACCTCAGGGTACTCTCTGAGACACTGCAGTGGTARAGGTGAGTRCATACAGTTAATGYATATTTSAGTTGTCRTTTATTTTGGCCATGGAATATCTAGTCAATATCTAATAATCACAGAGGTAGACTTTACTAATAGGCCCTCTTAAACAGGATAACACAGACATGGAAATCAGTCTCTGTCATGTTGTGTTTCTGTTTATTTCATCATCTCTGTTGAAGGTGTAACTTATTGAATGTCATCAATCAAGCATCAGAGCTCTTTAAAGTGGGCCTTTACAGACCAATGATGTGAAAAGTCTATATTCTGTAGTCTATTATAGAGTACTATACAGTACTATCACTACTATGTATTTGTAAGGTTCTGCTTTTCTTTTATTAGTCAACCTTGTGTTCTTTTTCTTTGTGTTCTTGAACGTAGCCCTGTTTCTTTGTGTTCTGGAACGTAGCCTGTCTTTCATCTTTGTTCATTGATTTCGCCTGTGTTCGTTTCTCAACTGGTCTCATCAGCTCCCTATTTAGTTCAGTTCTTTCTTTCTGTTTGTATGGTTGTGAGGTATTGTTTGGTTTTGACATGCCTACCTGTGTTTGACCACGATTCCTACCTTCTGCGAAGGCTTTATTAACATCTGTCGTGCTCTGCGAGTGAATCTACACCTTTTTCTCCATGAGTGTTCATTACAGTATTCACTATTAGTCATTGATGCACAGGACACGTCCATATTCATGAAATATATTAGTTGGAGGTTTGAATGAGTTTGCAAATGTTTGAATTTGCCTCTGTCACATGCTTCTATTACTCTGCTATCAACCAGTATGTGTTGCCTATATTTTAGAATAGATAGCGGAAGCTAAAGATGGTAATGTTTGCCACTCAACACAACAAGCAGTCTGATAAGCATTTTCCTCTGTATTTCAAATAGTCACCTATTCAGCCAAAAAGTACAGCATTGTCACTGAGAAGAAAAACTGGACTGAAGCACAAGAGTACTGCAGACAGCACTACACAAACCTGTCCATCATACACACAGAAGAGCATTGGAAGGCAATTCAGTCCTCTTTGAGTATTTTCAGTGGTGATGTGTGGATTGGGCTCCATTGGCCTGGTTCAACTGAAAAGTGGAGGTGGTCTGATGGAGAGGATTTCATGTTCTTTAATTGTGAAAAAGGTTTTGGCGGCCATAACGGGGGTCATGACTGTGTCTTGTCTATGTGTGCAGCCCCAAGGGCCTATGTGTGTCAATGAGGTAAGGACATACTGTCTTTAACTCACTCCCTCTTTCATCAATGGAAAATCCAGCTTGTCATTGAACAAATGGGATTGATTGATTCCACAATACCTTATCATGACTCTCACTCCTGGGTGAGGATCAAAGATAGCCCCCGCCCCCCCAGAGAGACAGTTGGCATTTTAACATTAAAAGATTGGACATTGAAACAATATTTCTAACAAAAAGAATATGGGAAATGGTTGGTGGGGATCCAAACAATAATCATGTCAAAAGTGTATTGTTTTGTGAGGTCATTAAGGGTCGTATGAAAAAAGATAACTGTCCCAGTTATCAGATTTCCATCTAAATGTTGTAAAACGTATATTATTAAATATGAAACTATTTGTGAGAAGATGAAATGTGATTTTAGCCTTCTAAATTAGGTAATTGTTTTTCATATAAACGTTTGCCAAGTCAGTAATCACACCCACGTGAGCACAGACAGCGCGAGCTGAATACGTTGAAATGGTTGCAATTTAAATACAGACCAGCATGACCGACAGATTGAGCTGAGTGTTACGAAATGGTTAGATACTCTCAACATGAGTGAAGAAGAAAATCTCTAGATACCAAAACATGTCTGGTTGCTGCCGGTGTGTAAAGTGATCTTAGCTGTACCCTGAATAATCAACCATTGAGACCAGAAAATGGTAAGACCCTCAAACTCTCGACGAGTGAAGGTGAAGACTAGACATTCACAGTCTGCAGCTGTCCATGTAAAATAGTCTAGGAAACACTCCGAGACAAAGAAATCTACAACTACAAAGAACATTGTGACCTCTGGTGGATAAATCAGAGACTTCTGTCAAACGACTCCCCATAGACGGACCAGGCGATTTCAACAGAGAGAGTCGACAAAGCCATACAAGCGTAAATTTATAAATTTGAGCGGTCGTGCATGTGCAAAGTATTCACATTCCCATAAGCATAGTTTTCCAACTGTATGTACGAGAGTTCCCTCTGTCTCTCCCGCTCTTTCTTTCCCCGCCCCTTTCCATTATGTAACAAGCCGTCATATTGGGTTAGTCAAGGGACTTTTCATTGCATTATGTTAGTAATCAATTCAATCTATACTGTGTATGTGTTTATGTATTTCTGTGTGATTATTTAGTTAGAAAATAAATAATTAAGCCAATTCGTGTATTGCTGAATCATCATTTAGACTAGGGTTCGTGCATATTTACGAGGTCAATGATGTCAGAAGAAGACTGATATGAGGTAATAATGATTAATTGATGACTGGTATGATAGCAATAAATTCTGATATATTCTTGAGTTAATTGGGGAAACGGTAACTCTTTAATCACAGTTTTTCCATGGTGCCCCAAGTTACTAATGAGTCAATTGTTACATGATTAATTTAATCACGTAATAATTAAACACAGTTAATTGATTTTATAAAATAACAGTCATCACATTATTGGTAGTCACGTCACAACAACCTACTGTAACGGCTGTCTAATTCCTCCTCGGATGAGGAGAAGGAGTAAGGGTCGGACCAAAACGCAGCGTTGTTTGATGACATGATGAATATTTATTAAAGCAAAGACGAACATACGAAGAACACTTGAATAGAAACAAAACAAAAAACGACGTAGACAGACCTGAACTTGAGAACTTACATAGACACGAAGAACGCACGAACAGGAAAGACTAGCCAAACGAACAAACAAACAAACGAACGAAACAGTCCCGTGTGGTGCAACAGACACAGACACAGGAACAATCACCCACAAACAAACAGTGAGAACAGCCTACCTTAATATGGTTCTCAATTAGAGGAAACGTCAAACACCTGCCCCTAATTGAGAACCATATCAGGCAACACATTTAACCCAACATAGAAACACATAACATAGAATGCCCACCCCAACTCACGCCCTGACCAACTAAACACATACAAAAACAAGGAAAACAGGTCAGGAACGTGACACCTACTCTAATACTGTATTCTTCATCTAATCAGATCTCAAAGCACTTTATTAATTAGGTTATCACCTGTAACTTCCAGGTTTGTTTCTTATTGTGCGAAGTCATTAACTGTCTCATGAAATCTGATGTGTCAGTTTTCACCTTCCCTCCTAGAAGTTTATCATGGTAATGGAACAACAGAGAAGGTGTATGAGCTGATGCCTGGGACAAAGAGCCAGAAGAAAGTCCTGAAAGACTGCAGGACAGTAGGCAGAGATCTGGCGTGTATCCTTAACCAGAAAGAACAGGATGCCTTTGATGAGGTGACTACAGAGGCCGCCTGGATTGTACTTGAGCACAACAACAACAACAACAAACTATGAGAATGGTCAAACGGAGAACCATTTCAGAAATGTTAACATACCAGGGGAGGTGGAAACTGTGTACAGCTGAACTAAGACAGAAAATGGACACCAAAAGATTGCTCTAGTCAAAGTGCTTTCCTTTGCTATGGAGGTAAGTTCAACATTGTAAGAGTGTTTTCAAACTAGTGTTGACAGTCAATCATATGACTAAGTTGTACTGTCACGTTCCTGACCAGGGGCCTGTTGCACAAAACTAGGATAAGGGATTAAGCCAGGATATCTTGGTGATCCTGGCTCAATTGATCCGTAATCCGGTTGCACTAAAGATGGATAGGGGGCAGGAGGATATGTTATGGTATAAATTACCATGGAGATTTATTCTGTGGAGCTAGCCTGCTCCAGACCAGGCTAAATTCCAGGATCTATTTAATCTCATCCCTAATGTCAGTCAGCAGTCACCACAAATGGAAACCAATAGTTATTTCACTGCTCACTATACATTGTTATCACATATAACTAGACCCACTGTTATTATTTAAACGTTGTGATCATTAATTTCAATGATTTTGGATAAAAAATGATTTTTAGATGATGTTGCTATCATTAGATAATTTACAGTTTCCCATAGACTATAAGGCTATATATAAAATGATAGAATATTAGGGCCACAGAGGGGAAAAAAACACAAGTCATAATATTGTAACCAGTTGTTTTAAAGGGGACAGTTGTTAATACAGATGTGGGGAATTTCGTGAAATTGTACTTCAGTATGGTTTCATAAACAAAGACATGCTGATGTGCCAGAATATTAAGTATCACATTGTCATAAGTATCAAAACTGTAAAAACAATATGTAGCTTTTCTGCAGAAAGAACCAGCCTCATAAATTTATGACTTTATCCTTTTTCTTCTAGTGTGGCCTAGTACTCTGTCATATAAACAAATCACACATTCCATATGAATATAAAACACAATGTGTAACATTTGTTCCTTTATTGAATAAGGACAAAACAAAGCAGGTAAACCATCAGCTCCTTTCGAAACTGAAGTCACAGTGACTCTACAAGATGGAAAGCACAGAATCCAAGCATATTATACAAAATGATACATACACATTCAAAGGTCTGTATATAACACCCCCTGCATCCTGCACACTAAAATAAATGCAGGACAAATCCATACACATCAACTGAACAGACAAATGAATGGATGCAGTAGCCTCCCGCAGCCTTGTATTACACACAGTATATACCGCACAACCATCATAAGAGGCCAAATTAGTCAAAAAACGAACCCAAAAAAACCCAAATTCCTCTGCCACCGCAGGACATATTTAACCAAAATTGAAAGCACACATACTAACTAAAAAATTCAACACATATTGGTCCCTCAGCAGCCGACCACTGTCGTCATCAGGAAGATTGCCGGATTGTCCCAGTCCATGGCTGGTGGCACTCTGGGGCCCTCTCCTTCCTCAGGCAGGCCACATTGTGGGGGACAGCACAAGCCAAGTAATATCACAATGCCCTAACAGGGCTGACCTTAATTTGTGAGGCAGTGAAAGCGTGCCTTCAGGAGGCCAAAGGTCATTTAACTCTGGCCTGGTCCTGGCATGGGCATGGTTGTAGGCCTGCTGTGCTTCCTGGGGGTCTGTGAAAGGTGTCAAGGAGAAAGACTGGCAGCCATACCCCCTGTCTCCCAGCAACACACCAGAGAATTCACCTGTCAACCACAAAATCTCATCATTACTACCTCATAAACACAGTGATATTCTTGACACAGCCATGATGGTTATAAATAGGGGTTGTGTGGCTTACCTTGTGATAGGCACTGATAGATTTCAGAGGCCCGAAAGATTCTGGAGTCATGGACTGAGCCAGGCCATTTTGCCACAACATTGCTGATCACACAGTCAGCATTGCAGACCATCTGAAATCATAAGATGAGGAATATTACCAATCAATGCACATCACTGGCAATGCAGAGTGTTCGTCAATGGACAATATCAAAAGTTATGTTCACCTGAACATTAATGCTGTGAAAGGATTTCCTATTCACAAAATCGGCTCATGGGCACCTGAGGGGGCTTTTATCCTTATGTGTGTTGCAGTCCACTGCACCAATGACATTGGGGAAACCTGTCACACAAAGTAATGAGTATCCTACTATGTGTTAACAGTTGTCCTGTAATTTGTAGACCCTCTTACCTGCAACTCTATAGAACTCCTTTGATGTCACAGAGTCTTCTGTGGCCAGGGAAGGAGATGAAGACATCTGCTAATGCTTTGATAGCCAGACACACACTCCTTATGTGGCGGCAAATTGTGGCCTTGTTCAGCTGTTCTGCATCCCCCACTGAGTACAGGAAGGCTCCACTAGCAAAAAAGCGCAAGGCCACACACAAACCATTTGCTCACACTCAGTGCATGGCGTCCGTGCAGTGCGGTGCTTAATCCTGGGACCCAGTAGTCCTGCATAGATACCTGATGCCATCTGCAGAACCTGTATCTTTCATATAGATGGTCATCAGGGAAGGCCAGTGGGTCCAACCGGTCCTGAGACCCTTTCTCGCCTGAAGGCTCTCCTCAGCACAAGTGCTTCTTCATCCACACACTCTCGCACGAATGGGCATGCCATTGTCAGAGCAGAAAGGAACACACAATTTTGGGCCTTCATATAGGCTAGTGGCCACACCTGGCTGGGGGGGGGGCAAAAGAGGGCGATGCCTTATAACGATGACTTGGTTGTACTGATTGCTGGGAAAATAAAAAACCTTAGAAGATGCCACCGTCCTGTGTGCTCACAATAAGAGCTCATTTCATGGCTCACTTGACTTTACGAGAATATACCAAATTTTTATTTTGAGCTGTGTCATCTTCTTGGAGCTGGGGAGGAAAGAAAAATAATGATTAATACATTTGTGTTACAGTTAGCATACAGTGTACATTGAAGGCTATCTCACCTCCCTCTCAAGTTTTTTTATTTCAAGGTCCAGTTTCCTAATTGTCCTCTTTTTTATTTCGGACTCCAGTGCAAGATTTTCCATCTTTTTCTTCTTGTACTGAATGTCTATGTCTGCCAGTTCTATTTGGCGCCGGAGGTGGTTGCCATACAACTTTCTGATAGCTTGTGAGCTCTGTGAACACAATACAATTAGCGCAGCTGGAATTTGGCAGGATGTGGTGTCCTTTTTAATACGCACTATGTTGCCAGGCTGGTTTTCCCACTGTATAGCATCTGGGTCCTGTAAAAGAAATTAGATTTTTTGATTTTGATGAGGACTCCTCACCATTGTAAAGTAAAATAGTACTTTCACAGTCTAACATGATACCTTCATGCCTTCTGGAATCCAGAGAGATGGTCTCCTCCTCATCATCGTCTCCATCATGTGCTGTTGCTGCTGCACTGGGCCTTCACCCTATCACATTTAATCGGATTCATATTGAAGCTAGTAGACAAGACATGCCAGGCCTACAGTATGCCTTTGATGGAGTACTCACTGGATCAGCATCGTCTGGTGCTTGTGCTGGTGGCTCTAACAGGAACACAGTGCTGCAGACACTGCAAGCAATGGTAAACCAAAGTCAGACAGTCCAATTGATTCAATATGAATGTGGTTGTATCCCATGTAGAGAGGAAGGACATACCTTGAATGAAGCGGGCTGGCATCTTGGGAGGAACCTTGCCGTCTCTTTCCCCAGGGATCCCTTAAGACGGGCTGCTTTATTTAGCTCCAAGGCCATGTCCTCTGTGGGGTAAGGTCAGCTTTGGTGACCACCACCCGTGCCTTGTCTGTGGGTATCTTTTTCACTGCTAAAAAGTACAGACAATGTGTGAGCAGGCACTTCTGGGTACACATTATGCTTGCTTTGTTAAATATTAGTCAGGGACCATACCATTCTGCAGAATGTTTTGTATTGATTTTGACCTGCTGCATGTCCGTTTTGGCCCTTCATGTTAATCTACACACAAACACACAACACACACACACACACACACACTTTTAATGGAGTCAACACTGCAAAAAATTACTTGGTATTTTTGTCTGTTTTCAGTAAATATCAAAAAATTTATATGCTTTATCAGTGTGATGGAGTTCTTTACACAATTTCCTATATCTGCAGTGCATTTCATTAAAAATTTAACCGTTTATAATATACAGTACAACTGCATTTTTGGAGATGTGAATTAAATATTTGAATTGTAATTGTGATGTTTCAGCGGAGCGGTGAGTGTGTATTGTGCATACTTTACGCATTCAGGCGGTCTGCAATACTTTGCCACGCTTTTTCCTCTTTGCTTTATCACTGTGGGCGGGTGTTGCCTTTCTTCTTAATTATATCTTTTACCTCCTCGTATGCCTCCATGAGGATTTGTGCTTCCGACGGGGAAAAGTACGCGGCTCTAGTTGCCATGGTAAATCAGTTAATCTGTGATCTGTGGCGGGGTCTATTTGAGTGAGCCGTGAGCGCGCACCTATCCAGGATTGGTTTCACCTGGCTTAATGAATCCGTGTCTGCTCATCCTGGCTTGGTCTTTGTGCAACCAATTAAGCCTGGACGCACATGTTTTGGCTTCATTGAGCTCAGCTGAGTCATTTATCCCGGATGTCTTAATTCTACTTTTGTGCAACAGGCCCCTGTTTTTCCTTTTTCTTGTATTTATTTACTTGGTCAGGGCGTGAGTTGGGGTGGGTTGTCCATGTGTTCTTTTTCTATGTCGGGTTGTTTGTGTTCGGCCGGGTATGATTCTCAATCAGAGGCAGCTGTMAATCGTTGTCCCTGATTGAGAATCATACTTAGGCAGCCGGGGTTCACGTGTGTGTTTGTGGGTGGTTGTATCTCGTGTCTGTATTCGTGCCACACGGGACTGTTTATCGGTTCGTTTCTCTTTTGTCACTTTGTTTCGTTAGTGTTCCGTTTGTTTTGTTTTGTTAATAAATAATCATGGACACAAACCACTCCGCATATTGGTCTGATCCTTCTCGCCTCTCCTCCTCGTCTGAGGAGGAGGATTACGACGACCGTTACATGTACATAATCTCCACAAAGAAAATCCTAGTTTTAATATGATGAAATGTTTTATATAGAGTAGGCTTGTATCAATGATAAAAACGTGCCTAAATATATATGTGTTCTACTTCATTCTGACAAATGAACGTTCACTTAACACCGGGGATTTGACCACTCCTGTTACCCCTGAAACCACCAGCCCTACTTCAACTGGACCTCCCTCTATCAAGACATCCACCACAACACCTACCACCTAACACCTACCACCTCACCACCTAGCACTAAGAATGGACAGTCCACCACCTCACCAACTACCACTAATAATGGACAGTCCACCACGTCACCAACTACCACTACTAATGGACAGTCCACCACCTCACCAACTACCACTACTCCTGGACAGTCCACCACCTCACTACTCCTGGACAGTCCACCACCTCACCAACTACCACTACTAATGGAGAGTCCACCACCTCACCAACTACCACTACTCCTGGACAGTCCACCACCTCACCACCAACATCGACTTGCAGTGGGCAACTGACCTCATCAGGTCCCACCTCCCCAGACAGGAAGCCCACATCCTCCCCCTGTAGTACAACTTCCCCACTCCATCCTGGTGAGTGTCAGACATGGAGCTACATTCTGTACCAATCTGTACAAAGGTGTACAAGTGACAATTGTTGGACATTTAATGGCAGATAAGACTTTGGGTGTATTTGTGGTCTGTGTTAGTGCACTTGCATTAACATGTGTGCAGTTTCATGTGTGTTTGTGTCTTGTCCATGTAGATTACCTGCAGTTCTGTGAAAGTCGTCGCTCCATTGACCCCATTGACCTGGTGCACATCACTAACCAGACCGTGCAGGTTGAAGTGAAACTGCTCCTGACTAACGTGGAGCTGCCATTTGGGGGAGTGTGGATTGGTCTGGAGCGGTCCATCTTTGAGATGAGTGCCCCCTGGCTGTGGACCAGTAGTGATGTTGATAAGGTGGTGAGGTACAGTGAGTGGCAGAGCTGCTTCCCCCTCAACCCCATCAATTACCACTGTGGTAAGATGGTCCGGGTTGGTAATGGAGAACTGAAGTGGCTGGATGCCTCCTGTCATCAGGAATTACCCTTCATCTGGAACGATTTGCAAAAATCGCTGAATCTGGAGACTTATATTTCCCTCACTAACTTAAAACATCAGCTATCTGAGCAGCTAACTGATCGCTGCAGCTGTACATAGCCCATCTGTAAATAGCCCACCCAATCTACCTACCTCATCCCCATATTGTTTTTATTTACTTTTCTGCTCTTTTGCACACCAGTATTTTTACTTGCACATCATCATCTGCTCATCTATCACTCCAGTGTTAATTTGCTAAATTGTAATTACTCCGCTACTATGGCCTATTTATTGCCTTACCTCCTCACACCATTTACACACACTGCATATAGACTTTTCCCCCCTATTGTGTTATTGGCTGTACGCTTGTTTATTCCATGTGTAACTCTGTGTTGTTGTTTGTGTCGCACTGCTTTGCTTTATCATTTCAGTTGTAAATGAGAACTTGTTCTCAACTAGCTTACCTGGTTAAATAAAGGTGAAATAAAAAATAAAAAAATAAAAAGGTGTGTTGCTCAACTTTGGAGCTCCTATTTAGGACCTGTTCAGTGGGGTGGGACATTCAGAACATTGCAGATAGACAAATATTACATAGAACTGTCATGGCTTACTGTGGAATAGAGATTTACTGTCTTGACTCTCATGTCAGCTCTATGGAATGTATTATTTTATGCAATGCTCTGATTATACCTCCCTATTGAATAAGGCTCAACCCACATAGAAGAAACCCCCTCTCTACAGTTGACAACTATCTGTATTGCTCTTTCCTCCCTTTACTCCCCTCCTTTTTACAGTCTAGACTCACTCTACTAGTAATAGTCTTTAGAATGAGCCAAAACATAATGGCAAGACCTGGTCGTATAAGATACATCAATGTCCTCTTATCCTGTGTATACGATGTTTTAACAGATCTCCACTAGAGGGCTCTCCATGGCAGCCTGGACAGTCTGCAGACAGACACTGATCTGCCAGAGACTACCACACTCATGGTCTGAAAGGAACTAGCATTTCAATTCATTATAGTATTAAACCACTATTATTATTACTATTATTATTAGTAGTACTTTTATAATATTAGTAATATTATAATATAGTAATATTATAATCTCTATTACATGATATTACTTAATGATACTGTACTTACATATACTGACTCATAAGCATTGTTATTTGACCTATAAGTTACTGTAATACTTTGACTGTTTAAAAATATAGTAAAGAAAGGTAAAATAAAAGTTATTACCTGAAAATGATGTATAAATGTGATCTGTAATGTTTAATAACACTATTTAGATAGAATGTAATTGTTGTTATTTTGTATTTCCTTTCATCTTTGTTCTGATTAAACATCCATTTAGAGTTTGATCAGTGTGAAATGTCATTCTTCATAGAAAGTACATTGAGTGTTGAATCAAAAGCAATTAAAATGGTCATAATCCAACCCTAAGAGTTGAGAGGTGTTCAGTGATGTCTAGACTAAATTGACTTTATCAATAATTCAAGCAGGCATGAAGGAGTCCATCTCAACTGTCAACGACAATGAACCTGACATTTCAGAAAACAACTTTTGACCTAATACTGTCTTTTTGATACTGTCTTTTTAATACTGTCTTTTGATTTTCARGGGGGCGAGATGTCTGTGACATATGTAATGTTGACATACAATTGCACTGATGGGTTGTATTTATGCAACACTGCTCTCCAAAACATAAACTCAATCAATTCCTCCCAGGTACAGCCCCTGTCCTCTTCTTCAGCTGGCAGTCCTTGGATGAGTCCTTCAGTGACACCTGAGGAGTCGACACATGTACAGTGGGGAGAACAAGTATTTGATACACTGCCGATTTTGCAGGTTTTCCTACTTACAAAGCATGTAGAGGCGTCTGTCATTTTTATTCATAGGTACACTTCAACTGTGAGAGTACGGAATCTAAAACAAAAATCCAGAAAATCACATTGTATGATTTTTAAGTAATTCATTTGGCGATTTTATTGCATGACATAAGTATTTGATCACCACCAACCAGTAAGAATTCCCGGCTCTCACAAGACCTGTAGTTTTTCTTTAAGAAGCCTCCTGTTCTCCACTCATTCCTGTATTAACTGCACCTGTTTTGAACTCGTTACCTGTATAAAAAGACACCTGTCCACACACTCAATCAAACAAGACTCCAACCTCTCCACAATGGCCAAGACCAGAGAGCCTGTGTAAGGACACAGGGATAAATTGTAGACCTGTACAAGGCTGGGATGGGCCTACAGGACAATAGCAAGCAGGCTTGGTGAGAAGGCAACAACTGTTGGCCAAATTATTAGAAAAATGGAAGAAGTTCAAGATGAACGGTCAATCACCCTCGGTCTGGGGCTCCATGCAAGATCTCACACTCGTGGGGCATCAATGATCATGAGAATGTGAGGGATCACCCAGAACTACACGGCAGGACCTGGTCAATGACCTGAAGAGAGCTGGGACCACAGTCTCAAAGAAAACCATTAGTAACACCACTACGCCGTCATGGATTAAAATCCTGCAGCGCACGCAAGGTCCCCTGCTCAAGCCAGCGCATGTCCAGGCCCGTCGATAGTTTGCCAATGACCATCTGGATGACCAGAGGAGGAATGTGGAGAAGGTCATTTGTCTGATGAGACAAAAAATAGAGCTTTTTGCTCTAAACTCCACTCGCCGTGTTGAGGAATAGAAGGATGAGTACAACCCCAAAACACCATCCCAACCGTGAAGCATGGGAGGTGGAAACATCATTCTTTGGGCGATCTTTTCTGCAAAGGGGACAGGACGACTGCACCGTATTGAGGGAGGATGGATGGGGCCATGTATCGCGAGATCTTACCAACAACCTCCTCCTCCAGTAAGAGCATTGAAGATGGGTCTGGCTGGGTCTTCCAGCATGACAACGACCCGAACACACAGCCAGGGCAACTAAGGAGTGGCTCCGTAAGAAGCATCTCAAGGTCCTGGAGTGGCCTAGCCAGTCTCCAGACCTGAACCCAATAGAAAATCTTTGGAGGAGCCGAAGTCCCGTATTGCCCAGCGACAGCCCGAAACCTGAAGGATCTGGAGAAGGTCTGTATGGAGGAGTGGGCCAAAATCCCTGCTGCAGTGTGTGCAAACCTGGTCAAGAAACTACAGGAAACGTATGATCTCTGTAATGCAAACTAAGTTTCTGTACCAAATATTCAGTTCTGCTTTTCTGATGTATCAAATACTTATGTCATGCAATAAAATGCAAATTAATTACTTAAAAAAATCATACAATGTTGATTTTCTGGATTTTTGTTTTAGATTCCTTCTCTCACAGTTGAAGTGTACCTATGATAAAAATTACAGACCTCTACATGCTTTGTAAGTAGGAAACCTGCAAAATTGTCAGTGTATCAAATACTTGTTCTCCCCACGTAAGTGTTTATGGTTATATACTACAGTTGAAGTCGGAAGTTTACATACACTTAGGTTGGAGTCATTGAAACTCCGTTTTTCACACCACTCCACAAAATTTCTTGTAAACAAACTATAGTTTTGGCAAGTTGTTAGGACATCTACTTTGTGCATGTGTAACAGTATAACTTTAGTCCGTCCCCCTCGCCCCACCCGGGCGCAAACCAGGACCCTCTGCACACATTCAACAACAGTCACCCACGAAGCAGCGTTACCCATCGCTCCACAAAAGCCGCGGCCCTTGCAGAGCAAGGGGACCACTACTTCAAGGTCTCAGAGCAAGTGACGTCACCGATTGAAAGGCTATCAGCGCGCACCACCGCTAACTAGCTAGCCATTTCACATCCGTTTCACATGACACAAGTAATTTTTCCAAACAATTGTTTACAGACAAGATTATTTCACTTATAATTCACTGTATCACAATTCCAGTGGATCGGAAGTTTACATAACCAAGTTGACTGTGCTTTAAACAGCTTGGAAAATTCCAGAACATGATGTCATGGCTTTAAAAGCTTCTGATAGGCTAATTGACATCATTTGAGTCAATTGGAGGTGTACCTGTGGATGTATTTCAAGCCTACCTTCAAACTCAGTGCCTCTTTGCTTGACATCATGGGAAAATAAAAAGAAATCGCGCAAGACCTCAGAAAAACAATTGTAACCTCCACAAGTCTGGTTCATCCTTGGAGCAATTTCCAAATGCCTGAAGGTACCACGTTCATCTGTACAAACAATGTACAAAGTAGAAACACCATGGGACCACACAGCCGTCATACTGCTCGGGAAGGAGACGCGTTCTGTCTCCTAGAGATGAACGGACTTTGGTGCGAAAAGTACAAACAATCATAGAACAACAGCAAAATACCTTGTGAAGATACTGGAGGAAACAGAGATTGTTCCTTTGCACAGGAGTAAGACTATAATCTTTTTTTGTTTGATGAATATATATTTTATAAACAGAAAGAGAGGATGACCGTAGGGAAAGATAGACAGAGGTTGCACCATGGCCATAGGCCAATTTCAAACCACACTGACACCATAGACATGTGTTCCAGAGGCTGTGGCATTACCGCTAGACCAGACAGGACACAAGATCTATATTGGTTATTATGGTTTATATCTGTAAGACAGTGCAGGGATGGCATTTTACACCAGTAGGGTCCCACTTTAACAAACACTGTCAGATGCCAGACAGGAATGTTAATGTAGCCTACACCACTGTTGAGGGATTAAATGAAAAAATATATATTCATCTGGTTTCTATTTGAGATAATATTCCATACGGATAACATGAAACATAGAGTCTTGCTACTACACAGTTCCAAAGTAAATGACAGCCTTTAAAGGACAGTGGAAGAAATCGTTACTGTAACGACCTGGGTGTCGGGGGGTGCGAAGTCAAACGCAGGGAGACAGCCAGAAGCGTCAATAAGTTGAGTCTTTAATCCCCAACTGTCCAATACAATGTCCAACACGGACGAACTGGGTGAACATACACGACGGTCCAACGACACGAGCAAACAATCCCAGTCCACAAATACAATC
Source organism: Salvelinus sp. IW2-2015 (assembly GCF_002910315.2). Lineage (NCBI taxonomy): Eukaryota > Metazoa > Chordata > Actinopteri > Salmoniformes > Salmonidae > Salvelinus > Salvelinus sp. IW2-2015. Next base: position 9,184,809 of record NC_036864.1, read on the forward strand.
TCCACTCCCGAAATCCAAAAGGTTTACAAAGTAACAATCCCGCACAAAGACGCCTACGGGCTGGCTGACAAATAAAGCCATACTAATTACCCACTTAACTGAACACAGGTGTAACAAATAAACACATAAGGAGGGGGAGGAAAAAGAGTCAGTGGCAGCTAGTAGGCCGGTGACGACGACCGCCGAGCGCCACCCGAACGGGAAGGAGAGCCTGCCTCGGTTGAAGTCGTGACAGTTACTTATTTATTGTAAATAAGGTGCATGTTGTTTGAGTGGCTGTCTGATCTTACCATTTCTATGTCCCTCTAGAAAAGAGAATGAAGCAGACCATTGTAAGGATGTCTATCTCAGGAGCTGACCTCAATGACCCAGTGGTAAAGGAACAGATGTTGGAGCAGGTACAGTAGTCCTACATCTCCCACATCAGAAATCAACATCATGCTCACTCATTTTTTAATCTGTAATTTTACAAGGTAAGTTGACTGAGGATGCATTCTTTTATACAGCAACAACCTTGGGAATAGTTACAGGGGAGAAATGAGCCAATTGTAAACTGGGGATTATTAGGTGAACATGATGGTTTGAGGGCCAGATTGGGATTTTAGCCAGGACACCGGGGTTAACACCACTACTCTTACAATAAGAGCCATGGGATCTTTAATGAACTCAGGGAGTCAGGACAGACACCCATTTAACACCCCATCTGAAAGACAGCACCCTACACAGGATAGGATATTAGGATTAGGATATTTTTTAGACCAGAGGAAAGAGTGCCTCCAACTGGCCCTCCAACACCACTTCCAGCAGCATCTGGTCTCCCATCCAGGGACTGACCAGGACCAACCCTGCTTAACTTTAGAAGCAAGCCAACAGTGGTATGCAGGGTGGTATGCTGCTGGCAAATTTCACTCTTCTCATATGATCTGAAGTTTATATTCCTTTTGATTATATTATAAAACTCTGATGCTTGATTAAAATAGAAGGACTGCTGGTTTGATCATATCTCATAGATTAGAAAGGAGTTTGCCAAGAACGGGAACCTCATTCTACTGCTGAATGGAGACGTTTTTTGGAAAAACAGTTGATCTTGGAAGCCCTGGAAGCACCTTTTTGCAGAGGTGTGGACTCGAGTCACATGACTTGGACTCGAGTCAGACTCAAGTCACAAATATGATGACTTGCAACTCGACTTTGACTTTAACACCAATGACTCGTGACTTGACTTGGACTTGAGCCTTATGACTCTACCTGACTTGATACCCTTCCCAAGCCCAAATATTTAAAATTATGCTTTTTAAAAAAGTGTGCAGCGCATCAAGTCTTCATTTATCGGATTACAGTTTGAATCGGACAGCAGCCAATGAAATTGTGCCAGCTGAGAAAAAGAGGAACTGAGGAATGTCGGCGGGTGAATTCAGATGGAGCCCTGGGAAAGATGATACCCAACATTTTTATTTTCAGATATAAAGACGACGCTGTATCAACAACAAACGTATTGCAACTTGCAAAACATGCAGGACGAAAATTACAGACCGAGGCGCAACAATTTCCAACTTTGTTCGACATTTGAAGCTGCACAAAGAATGGTAAGTCAAGGCTAATATATCCGACAGCTATATATTTCATTACTTTACTAGTGTAGGGTGACGTTAAATCAATGACCCTCCACACAGTCAGTCAGTGCGGGAACGTGATCATTGCACCCAAGATTGAGCTACAACTGGCTAGGCAGTTGGTAGCCTAAATCCTGCCTGATGTTACTGCTGTTCCTAAAACCATTGACATTAGCCTACTGTAACCACACAGAGCGAGTGCGTGTTTGTGTGTGTGTGTGTGTGTGTGTTTTGTGTGTGTGTGTTAAGGTTGGGCGATTGTGTACAAGCCAACATCGCCGATTGCCCCCCATAGCGATCCTTGATAGTTGATTACTATTGGGGGTGTCTGGAGGTGTCTTTCTCATGGCTACCCATGTATTTCCATGGAAATATAACGTTTATTTGGAAAGTAATAAATATATAGATATTTTTAAATGCATTCATGATTTGCGTAAATGTAATATACCAATTTACTCTCGTAAAAAATATGAAATGGTATTACATTTGGTGAAGAGCACATTATGACTTGTTTAGGACTCGAAAATACAAGTTTAGGACTTGAGACTTGACTTGATACTTGACGGTCTTGCCTTGAGACTTGACTCGGACATGCCTGTCTTTGATTTGAGACTTACTTGTAAAACAATGACTTGGTTCCACCTCTGCCTTTTTGTGTCACAGTTATGCAAATCGCCCCCATTATGTTGTCTGTTGTTCAGAGTCCCTTGTATAGTGTGTTTTTAGTTTTTGCATCCAACTGACAGTATGGAAATTAAGTAGTGTTTGTTTTCTAAGGTCAGTGTGGGTCTGGATGAAGAGGACCAGTCATGATGATGCAGCAGGAGAGGGATAGAAGGTCCAAGAGAACTAAAATAGTCAAGCTTACTGTAAGTAACCCTAGTACCTAATAATATATTATATAAATAACATTATTTTAGTTCACAGTCAAAGTTTATAAAATAGCTTATGAAAGTACATTTCTATTAGTATCAGGTTTCAGGTATGAGCCAGATGCAGACAGTGTCAAAAAACTACAGTTTATTTCTAGTACAGGGGCTGGCAAACAACGGGTCAAAGAAAGGCAGAGGTCAGTAATCCAGAGAGGTGCAAAGGTCCAGAACGGCAGGCAGGCTCAGGGTCAGGGCAGGCAGGGGTCAATAATCCAGAGTAGTGGGGCAAGGTACAGAACGGCAGGCAGGCTCAGGGTCAGGGCAGGCAGGAACGGTCAAAACGGGAAGGGACTAGATAACCAGGAGCAAGACAGACAGAACAAACGCTGGTAGGTTTCACGAAACAAAACGAACTGGCAACAGAGCAGAGAATTTTTTGTATGTGTATGAATGTAGTATGATAATAAGTTTGTTGTACCAGGTAATTTGATTAGTGAAGGAAAGGGGAATAAAAATAATATTCTGTGAATTTTCAATTTGTAGTTAAAAAAATGTATAGTAACACGTTTTAGTGAGGGATTTGCCAGAGTGTAAAATTCTTCATAATGAGAAATATTTGTTACACACTATTCATGAATTCAATTGATGTAATACAAAATCAAATTACATTTCTTCGAACAAGATTGGCCTCCTGGTCAGGTGACTGAACCCTATAAAAGATGGCTGCCGAGCCCACCAAACATTATTTGGTTTCGGACAGACATCAGAGGACTCTCATCCAGTATGAGTTCATGACAAAAACATACTTTTGCTTGTTCTCTATGAATGTGTTGTTTCCCTCTGCGCTTGGGATGGTTTTTGGTGCTTACAATAAATTGGATATTGTCCACCTCACTCTCTACCGAGCCCAATTGGCGTGTTAAGCATTACTCAACAACAAACAGTTTAGTCTTGGTATCACTACAAATCGGTACTGCTAACGGGCTGAGCTACACCACTTCATCAGTTTATTTCATTCACACTCACTTATGGATGTTACTGTTGACATTCTTAAATAAAATATGGTTGATTAGTGACAACAGTATTACCATTATTTTCACCCTCTTGCATGAATGGTGAGATGGAGGCACTAATTGAAACAATGTAGAACTATGTGCCCACATCATGGTGTTATGGTTCAGAGAACTGTTAAGATGAAGACTGTTGTAACATCATTATAATAATTAGGTGGGTGTGTACATTTGTCCCATTTCATACATGAATTGGAAATGTGTTGTTTTTGCATATCCCACTCCCCTTGAGACACCCTCAGAGAGTGAGGTCACAGCCAGAGATCAGCTATTATTGACAGCGACCCTGGTGTGCAATTAGGGTTAAGTACCTTGCTCAAGGGCACATTGACAGATTTTCACCTAGTTGGATCGGGGATTCAAACCAGCAACCTTTCGGTTATTGGTCCAACGCTTTTAACCACTAGTACAGTCACACACCGTTATGGGTGTGACCCGTATGACAGATATGCATGTTCTGAACCTTATCAAAATGTGGATATTATAATTTTCCCTGGTGTCATGGTTTGTTGACTGTCAGCTATTACAGTCATAAACACTGGCTCATGGATAGCAGGGGAGAGGTGTGGGGTTCTTGCACTTATTCATGTAGTTGATGGCTGTTATACATAAATCAACCTGATAAACCGACCTCCACCAATCAGTTAACAAAGGCTTAAAGGTTTTGACACCTTCATTTCATGTTGGCCAAGTTATTTAGCAAATTATTTTATCCAAATCGACATAGACCAGGAAGTAAAACCTCATCCTAACTACTTGTTCTGTAGCACTGAACTCCAATAAATAAGCTATCAGTATGGACTACAACGTGTCCATATCAGGAACTATGGCCTCTTGTACATCCAGAATTACATTGCACCTTGTTTACACAATTATGGGCTAGTCTGCCATACAGTATTTCCATGCAGGTACCACATACAACCAGCTTTTTTTGTTGCGTTGGGCTGTAGGATGGCGACCTGCTTTGCATGAAGCTGCGAGAATGCACTGACACAGGTTACAATTATATTTTTTTAGTTCTTTGTTTTTTAACCACATATCTTCATATCTCATATCAGAGGTCAGTGGATATTGTTCTGAACCAGTGATCTGTGAGCTGCTCTGACAGCTGGTGCTTAAAGTTAGTGAGGGCTCTGACCCCTCCATGTAAAAATAATCACTGACCAATAGGCCTAATGTATTTAGTCTGCTATTACATTAGTTTACATTGTTTTTTTAGAAATACAGTACATCTACGTTGTCAGATCGAATGTACATTTTGGTTAGTGTATCAAGTTCACATTTGTCTCAATTTGCAGTACATTTGGTAACCAGCAAACTTTATTGTATTTGCATTAGACATGTGTGTCAGGAATCAGACGCGGAGAGAGTTCCACTGGGGTATAGTGCTCTTTACTAAGGCACACACAAAATATAAGCCCAACAATACAGGGAGCGGACATACAACGTGACAACCCAAAAACCACAGGGTGTCAAGTGTAAGAAAGAAAATACACCTCAGCCTACAATGCACACACGTAACAAAATAAAGACAATCCCGCACAAAACAAGGGCGGGTCTACCTACTAAATATAGGGAAGCTCATTAAACGAAAACAACAGAAACACAGGTGAAACTAATAAGACAAAACAAACAGACAAACGAAAAAGGGATCGGTGGCGGCTAGTAGACCGGCGACGACGACCGCCGAGTACCGCCCGAACAGGCAGGGGAGCCAACTTCGGCGGAAGTCGTGACAATGTGCTTCACTAAAGAGCCTGGTACAGAACAATATCCACTGACCTCTGATATATGAGATATGAAGATATGTGGTTAAAAAACAAAGAACTTAAAAAATATAATTGTAACCTGTCAGAGAATGCAGGTTACAATTATATTTTATAAGTTCTTTGTTTCCCATGTCCCATGGATAATGTCCCTATCAGAACCAAATAGAACCATTTTCATAGCGTTCCCCAAAGGACATCAAAATACCTTATTATAACGTTATACTGTGACCAAAAACCGCGACCTATACTGAACGTCCTCTTATGGTCCTCAGGTTAACACGATCTTTTAATTTTCCTAGAATGGGATAACGTCTCGCTGAAGCCCTTAAGGGGACTTAATCAGAACGTTACCAAATGTCCTTACAACGTCACCTGGAGTTTAAGTTTGGTTCCATCTCCACTCTGGCAAAATGGCCTGGTCAATCCTGGGATACGGAGGAGTGAAACTCCTGTTGAATATTTTTGTGATCATTAGAATTTGGCCAGTCACATGACTGCAAGGTGTGACTTCACATTGAGTAGTGTTTTTATTTTATTTTCTCCGATGTTTGCATGGTCAGAACGTAAGTGCAATAGCACCCTCCTTCGCTCCACTTTCTAATGTAATAATCAACACATAATGTAACAATAAAGCAAACCTTTTATTACTGTAACGGCTCTCCTCCTCCTCTTCATCCGAAGAGGAGGAGCATGGATTGAACCAAGACGCAGCGTTATGATACGACATGATATTTATTTAACCAAGACAAAAAAYKAACTAAACTTGATACAAAACAAAATAACAAAAACGAATGTAGACAGACCTGGACTACGAACTTACATGAAACACGAAGAACGCACGAACAGGAAAAATGACTACATAAAACGAACGAACAAACAAAACCGAAAACAGTCCCGTGTGGCGTAACATACACAGACACTGACACAGGAGACAACCACCCACGACAAACAAAGTGAAAACACCTACCTAAATATGATTCTCAATCAGAGGAGATGAAAACCACCTGCCTCTAATTGAGAACCATATCAGGTACCCAAAACCAACATAGAAACAGAAAACATAGACTGCCCACCCAAACTCACGTCCTGACCAACAAACACATAAAAAACAACAGAAATCAAGTCAGGAACGTGACATAACCCCCCCTCAAGGTGCGTACTCCGGACGCACCACCCAAAGTCTAGGGAGGTTTCTGGGTGGGCATCTGACCACGGGTTGGTGGCTCAGGCTCTGGGCCCACGGTCCCCAACCCCACCATTAAGGTCAATCCCAGCTCTACGTTTCCCTCAGAATGACCACCCTCTTATTACACCCAATAACCTGTACATGGTAACATTACCACGGAATAAAGGAAAAGCAGCACCGCGACAAGGGCAGCACCGGGATAACGGTCAGCTCAGGGACAGAGAGATAGCTCAGGCACGCACGAGGAAAGGTCAGGATAAGAGAGGCTAGCTCTAAAGGATTGAGAGGTAGCTCAGGTAGAGAATGGTGCTCAGAGATTAGAGAGCGCCCTTCCAGGAACTAGAGAGGGCAGTCTACAAGAACAGCTATTTCTGGGACTGAGGGGCGGTTCAAGGAATAAAATCGGCAGCTCTGGTTGCTAGAATGCGGCACTTTCAAATGAACATGGACTGACGGCCTCGGACGCTCGATGGCTGGCTGACGCGCCTACCTGGCTTAACGCTCATGGCATGCATACAACAAGCCTGACCGGCTAACCAGACCCCCTGGACACCCACATTCTCATGGAACACAATAGTGCGACCGGCTCTTGCGAACAGCTCAATGGCTGGACCTTGACCAGGCATCTCTCGGAACGCCTCGATAGGCCTGGCTGAGAACGAGCCTCTTGAACGTCGATGTGATGTCGCTAGAACGGTCTCTGGACGCTCCATGGTCTGGGCACTGACAGCATGCTGACGCTTCATTGCGAAGCGTCAACTGTCTGCTCTGGCAAGATCCAATGATGCTGGTGTGCGGTCCATCTGCCCAGATCCCGTTACACTTCTTTTGTCTATGGATCGTTCTCGAATTTAAGTTAGTTCGAGTTCCTTTTCTTTGGGCTCAGATCCTGTCTGACGAAATGGCGTAAACTGCAAATGGTTGTCAATCTCATCCCATTACTCCCAATCTCACATCCGATTCTAAACCCAGTGTAACATGTTATCAAAGCGTTGCTACCTCATTGAGCGTCATGCGTGAAATCCACCTGAAGCCGGAGCTGAATTTCCTCTTCCTCCTCCTCTGAAGCTATCGCGCTAATGAAACTGCGTAGCTTAGGGGGGACAGAGAAGCGGACACCTTGTATCTCGGTAGTGGAACTGATCACGCTATGACACATCATTTCCAAAGTTAATATAATAACTTAACCCATGCCTCAATGCGGAAAATCGTTCAGAAACTCCTTGGCTCCTAAAATGTTGCTTTTCGTGGATATAATCAAGCGACCAACAACGGGATGGGCCCTCTTACTCATTAAAAGGCGCCCGACCCTCGCCGGGCCGGAATCTGCGTGTGACTCATGGCTAAAACCGGAACGGACTGGCATGGCCTCATGCATCGCGAACGAGCGCTGGCGCAGAGACAGAGACAGCGGGCAATTAGGAGTCCTCATGACAGGTGGATGGACAGACACTGACTGGAGGAATCCCACGTATCATCAAAAATCTAGAAACATACTAGGCTTAGGCGCTCCAGATGGCACTGAACAGCAGCGCCGCTGACCTGAGACGGATGGCTCTTGGCCTAAGTTCAGCCGGAGATAATGAAACACACTTTACTGAGGCGCCACTAAGCTAACCTGAATTGCAGCAACCGTATAACAAAGAGCGTGTAAGGGAATATCCATGTCACAGGAACTGGACGGGCACCGGCAAAGACCACGCACCTTCTACATGCTAGTGCGAGGGAGCAGGGGACAGCGCACCTGGAACTAGTTCAAATCGTACTATTTTGCCTAGGCTTGAGCCAATATGTTAAGAGCCGGCTTCATGGCACTTGGCTCATTGCTGCAATCTAGTCTAACCAGTGCGGGGAGGTGGAATAACGCCGCACCGGGCTGATGCACACGTACAGGAGACACCGTGCGCTCTACTGCGTATACACGGGCGTCTGCCCGTACTCCCGCTCTCCACGGTTAGCCTGTGAAGTGGGCGCCAGGATCTCCTACCTGCCCTTGGCCCACTACCTCTTAGCCCCCCCCCACCAATAAATTTTCGGAAGGGTATTCTTCACGGGCTTTCCGTGCTAGCCGGATAGTTACGGTTCATAATCCGATGTCTGCATCTCTCCCGTTGCCATCGCTCTCCTAATCGCCTTCCAGCGTTCCCAAGGAAAGGCGATCTCTCCAGCTTCGGATTCCTCCACATTTGCCGCTTTTGGATAGTCTAACCTTTTAGTCCCAATTATACACAATCCCAACCGGGTTCTAGACCTCCTCTGCCTATTCTAAGAAACTCGCCTCGATAATAACATTCACGACTTCGCTTGGTTTCTGCGTATGACGACTAGTTCTCCTCGTCGGTTCTGTAAACGGCTCTCCTCTCTCCTCTTGCATCGAAGGAGGAGAGGGCATGGATTGAACCAAGACGCAGAGCTGTCATAGCCATATGATATGACCTACATGAATATTTATTTAACCAAGCAGACTAAAATACGAATACACTCAACTTGATACAAAACAAAATAACAAAAAATACGACAACAAGACCAAACCTGTAGACAGACTGGAACTACGAACAGAACACAAAGAAACGACGCTAAAAGTTCAGGCACGAAACAGGAAGAAAAACTGCCTACATTAAAAGCGAACAAACGAACAAACACAAGAACCGAAAAAGCAGTCCGTGGTGCAGAACATACCACAGACCGTACTGACACACAGAGAGACAATCCACCCACGACACAAACCCAAAGTGAACAACCACCCCTACCTATAAGCTTATGATTTCTCAATCAGAGGAGATGTGATTCAACCACTCTGCCGTCTAATGAGAAACCATTATCAGTAACGCGCAACCCAACAAAATTAGATACAGAAAGCATAGAGACGATGGCACACACCCAAACTCAGCGTACTGCCAACGACACCAAACACATAAAGAACAACAGAAATCAAGTCAGGAACGTGACAATTACGTAATTGCTTTCAAATATTTATTACATTATTGGCAATTATATTACATTATGAATATTAAAGTTATTACATTAATTAGCAACTTGGCTTTACATTATGGCAAATATTACATTAATTCAGTTTGATACGGCCCATTCACGATCAATAGAGGTATCGTGCTCGGCAAATGCCACTAGTGCTCAATTTTTTTATGGTCAATGCTGTATGTTAATGACCTTTGGCTTGAATCAGCAACTTGAGATTTGTCGATAGTAACCTACATTTTTAGGCACACACTCACACCTACCTAGCCTGGTTTGCCAGTCTGTTTCTAGCTATATTGCCAACTCCTTATGGAATTGTCAAAGCCATGTTGACTAAATGAACAATGGATTTAGGAAAAGCACAGTGCAGTTCTGGAACCAAAGATACTAAAGAGAGCCACTCACTGGTTCAATAACCAGAATTTACACAATACCTATGTTATGTGCCTTAATGCCAATTAGGTGAATTACCGGGCCATTTTTTTAGGGTTAACCATATAACTGCTCTATAATATTTGACAGGGATACATTTTCTTTTCCCAGACTCCTTTACTACGTCTGACATGTACTCTGGCCACACACTTGTGTTTATACATCCCTATTGTGTTTTAGTGTGTTCATGTGTTTTTTCTTCCTAACAAAGTCTGTACTACTGGTAATGTCCTTTTGCTGCCTAGTTGTGCTTTATCCTGTGTCCTTTCTGATGGACAGTGTGGTGAAATCCAGTATGTCTTGGTTACAGGTTGTGAGAGGGACCTACTGGACAATGTCAATATTCTGGGGAACAATATTGTGAATCAGCCATTAACAACCGATAATGCAAGTCAGTGCAGGCAGGAATGCACCACAAATGACACGTGTCAGTACTTCACATTTGTTGGGGAAACGGCAGAAAAAATAGACAGGAACATGCTCATAAAGCTTATTTTTTTGTGCTTAGGCAAATACAGGCAGAAATATAAGTTTAAGATCAGCACCAGTCTGATAACTACTACCACATACTTTGTGATATTTATCCCACAGAAACAAATGTTTCCTGAAGGCCTTATCTGGTGATACACCCAACATTACAATACTGCACCTCCAACATGCAACCTCAGGGTACTCTCTGAGACACTGCAGTGGTAGAGGTGAGTGCATACAGTTAATGCATATTTGAGTTGTCGTTTATTTTGGCCATGGAATATCTAGTCAATATCTAATAATCACAGAGGTAGACTTTACTAATAGGCCCTCTTAAACAGGATAACACAGACATGGAAATCAGTCTCTGTCATGTTGTGTTTCTGTTTATTTCATCATCTCTGTTGAAGGTGTAACTTATTGAATGTCATCAATCAAGCATCAGAGCTCATTCTGTAGTCTATAGAATACAGTACTATCACTACTATGTATTCACTGTTCGTCATTGATGCAGAGGACAGGTCCCTATTCACGAAACAAATTGGTTGGAGGTTTGAATGACTTTGTGAATGTATCAATTTGCCTCTGTCACATGCTCTGTTACTCTGCTATCAAACAGTTTGTGTTGCCTATATTCTAGAATAGAAAGTGGAAGCATCATCTCTGTCCACCACCTCACCAACTACCACTACTAATGGATAGTCCACCACCATATCAACTACCACTTCATCAGGTTCCACCTCCCCAGACAGGAAGCCCACATCCTCCCCCAGTAGTACAACTTCTCCACTCCATCCTGGTGAGTGTCAGACATGGATCTGCACAAAGGTGTACAAGTGACAGTTATTGGGCTTTTAATGGCAGATATCTCCTTGAGTGTATATGTATTTGTGGTTTTGTGTTAGCGCATACACTACCATTCAAAAGTTTGGGGTCACTTCAGAAATGTCTTTTGTTTTGAAAGAAAAGCACATTTTTTTTTTGTCCATTAAAATTTGATCAAAATACAGTGTAGACATTGGTTTTGTGTGTAAATGACTATTGTAGCTGGAAACGGCAGATTTTTTATGAAATATCTAACATAGGCGTACAGAGGCCCATTAGTCTTCAGCAAACCATCACTCCTGTTCCAATGGCACGTGTGTTAGCTAAACCCAAGTTTGTCATTTAAAAAGGCTAATTCGATCGTTAGAAACCCTTTTGCAATTATGTAGAACAGGCTGAAAACTGTTTGTGCTGATTTAAGGAAGCAATAAAACGGGTTTTTCTTTAGACTGGAGCATCAGCATTTTGAGGGTTCGATTACAGGCTCAAAATGACCAGAACAAAAGAACTTTCTTCTGAAACTCGCCAGTCTACTTGTTCTGAGAAATGAACGGCTATTCCATGGAATGAATTGCCAAGAAAACTGAAGATTTCGTACAACGCTGTGTACTACTCCTTCAAAAACGTGCAAACTGGCTCTAACGCAAGAATACAAAGAGGAGTGGGAGGCCCCGGTGACAACTGAGCAAGAAGACAAGTACATTCGAGTGTCTAGTTTGAGAACAGATGCCTCAAAGTCCTCAACTGGCAGCTTCATTAAATAGTACCCGCAAAACCACAGTTCTCAACGTCATCTAGTTGAAGAGGCAACTCCAGGATGCTGGCCTAAAAGTACTTAAGTATCGAAAGTGAATGTTATTGCTAAAATACACTTAAGTATCAAAAGTAAAAGTATAAATCATTACAATTCCTTATATTAAGATGTTCTTGTTTTTTAAGTTTACGGATAGCCAGGGGCACACTCCAACACTAAGGCAAACTTATCAACAAGTCAAGAGTTATACTTAAACTAAATCTTTAATCATATATTAATAAGGGAGTAAGTCAATACAACGCACAAATATACAGTGAATCAATTGAGTGCTCTACGATAATAATGGCTGGTCGACGAATCACCCTCAGATGATTTGTTGAGAGGTATTTTATAGCCAGATACACCCTTTCAACCTACATGACAAACACCAGATGTATAGAATGGGTCACAAGGTTAAGATTTGTATGAAGGATACTTATAATTCACAGCAGACAGTCTCTGCTGTAAAACAGTTTTCATTGTGTAAGAGACCAGTGTCTGGCCCCCAACTCATACTGGAGCCATGTCTCCCTGGTACCGTATAGAACAGGATACATTAACTCATTTTCTGGAATGCGGTACCCCCTCAGTAGAACACACACAGATGACACATACCACCCTGCATACCACTGCTGGCTTGCTTCTGAAGCTAAGCAGGGTTGGCCTGGTCAGTCCCTGGATAGGGACCAGATGCTGCTGGAAGTGGTGTTGGAGGGCCAGTAGAGGCACTCTTTCCTCTGGTCTAAAATAAAAATATCCCAATACCCAGGGCAGTGATTGGACAACTACCCTGTGTAGGGTGCTGTCTTTTGGATGGGGTGTTAAAAGGGTGTCCTGACTCTCTGAGGTCATTTAAAGATCCCCTGGCACTTATTGTAAGAGTAGGGGTATTAACCCCGGTGTCCTGCTAAATTCCCAATCTGGTCCTCAAACCATACGGTCACCTAATTATCCCCGTTACAATTGGCTCATTCATCCCTCTCTCCTGTGACTATTCCCAGGTCGTTGCTGTAATGAGAACGTGTTCTCAGTCAACTTACCTGGTAAATAAACAAAATATTTATATATATTTTTTTTAATGAGCGGTCTAACAACCCCTTATTCTGTTGCATTGGTCTGGGGCGGTCCATCTTTGAGTGGAACGCCCTGGCTGTGGACAGTGGGGATGTTGATAAGGTGGTGAAGTACAGCGGGTGGCATAGCTGCTTCCCTCAACCCCATCAATTACACTGTGGTAAGATGGTCCGGTTGGTAACAGAGAACTGAAGTGGCTGGATGCTTCCTGTCATCAGGAATTACCCTTCATATGTCAAGGTGCATTGCTCACTTTGGAGCTCCTATTTTGGGGCTTGTTCAGTGGTGGGACATTCAGAACATTGCAGATAGACAATTATTACATAGAACTGTCATAGTTTACTGTGGAATAGAGCTTTACTGTCTTGACTCTCATGTCAGCTCTATTCAATGTATTATTTAATGCAATGCTCTGATAATACCTCCCCTATTGAATAAGGCTCAACCCACATCCAGAAACCCCCCTCTACAGTTGGCTACTATCTGCATTGCTCTTTCCTCCCTTTACCTCCCTCCCTTTTACCCCTCCTTTACAGAGTCTAGACCCAGTCTTTTGAATAATCTAAAACATAATGGCAAGGCCTGGTCATATAGGATACATTGATTTCTCTCATAAATGTCCTCTCATCAGTATATGATGTTTCAACAGACCTCCACTAGAGGGCTCTCCATGGCAGCCTGGACAGTCTGCAGCCAGACACCACACTGATCTACAGAGGACTTCCACACTCATGGTCTGGAAGAACCTGCATTTCAATTCATAATATTTTACACCAATATAACTATTACTATTATTGGACTTTTTATTGTCATATTTATATTATATTACTTAATGATACTGTACTTACATATACTGACTCAAGCATTGTTATTTGACTATAGTTTACTGTAATACTTTGATTGTGTTAAAATAGAGTAAAGAAAGGTGAAGTAAACTAACTGAAATGTAGTATTTAACTCCTGTGTGACATGTACTGTTTCAGATGCTTTTAGTTAGAATGTAATTATTGTTATTTGTATTTCCTTTCATCTCTGTCTGAATAACACATCCATTTAGAGTTTGATCAGTGTGAAATGTCATTCTTCATAGAAAGTACATTGAGTGTTGAGTCAAAAGCAATTAAAATGGTCATAAAGGTGTGTACTGATGTCTAGACTGAATTGACTTTATCAATAATTCAGCAGGACTGAAGAGTCCATCTTAACTGTCAACACAATGAACCTGACATTTCAGAAAACAACTTTTGACTAATCTGTCTTTTTGATACTGTCTTTTTAATACTGTCTTTTGATTTTCAGGGCGAGATGTCTGTGACATATGTAATGTTGACATACAATTGCACTGATGGGCTGTATTTATGCAACACTGCTCTCCAAACCATAAAGTCAAATCCATTTTTTTCCAGGTCAGACCTGATCTCTTCTTTAGCCAGCAGTTCTTGGATGAGTCCTTCAGTGAACCTGAGCAGTCGACCCATGTGAGTGTTTATGCTTATCTACTATTTCCTTAATGCTTTAGTGTAAATCAATCTAATATTGAGCACAGACAATCAGCCTCAACTGCGTGGCAGTAACTGCTGCTCTCTGACCTGTAAGTGCCATGGACAGACTGAACACGCCTCCCTGGACATAGAGACTGCTCTCTGACCTGTAAGTGCCATGGACAGACTGAACACGCCTCTCTGGACAATAGAGACTGCTCTCTGACCTGTAAGGGCCATGGCAGACTGAACACTCCTCTCTGGAATAGAGACTGCTCTCTGACCTGTAAGGGCCATGGACAGACTGAACACGCCTCTCTGGACAATAGAGACTGCTCTCTGACCCGTAAGTGCCATGGACAGACTGAACACGCTCCCTGGACAATAGAGACTGCCTCTCTGACCTGTAAGTGCCATGGACAGACTGAACACGCCTCCCTGGACAATAGAGACTGCTCTCTGACCTGTAAGTGCCATGGACAGACTGAACATCCTCCCTGGACAATAGAGACTGCTCTCTGACCTGTAAGGGCCATGGCCAGACTGAACACGCCTCCCTGGACAATAGAGACTGCTCTCTGACCTGTAAGGGCATGGACAGACTGAACACTCCTCCCTGGACAATAGAGACTGCTCTCTGACTGTAAGGGCCATGGACAGACTGATACTCTCCTGGACAATAGAGACTGCTCTCTGACCTGTAAGGGCCATGGACAGACTGAACACTCCTCCCTGGACAATAGAGACTGCTCTCTGACTGTAAGGGCCATGGACAGACTGATCACTCCTCCCCTGGACAATAGAGACTGCTCTCTGACCTGTAAGGGCCATGGACAGACTGATCACTCCTCCCTGACAATAGAGACTGCTCTCTGACCTGTAAGTGCCATGGACAGACTGAACACTCCTCCCTGGACAATAGAGACTGCTCTCTGACCTGTAAGGGCCATGGACAGACTGATCACTCCTCCCTGGACAATAGGACTGCTCTCTGACCTGTAAGTGCCATGGACAGACTGAACACTCCTCCCTGGACAATAGAGACTGCTCTCTGACCTGTAAGGGCCATGGACAGACTGAACACGCCTCTCTGGACAATAGAGACTGCTCTCTGCCTGTAAGGGCCATGGACAGACTGAACACTCTTCCCTGGACAATAGAGACTGCTCTCTGACCTGTAAGGGCCATGGACAGACTGAACACGCCTCCCTGGACATAGAGACTGCTCTCTGACCTGTAAGGGCCATGGACAGACTGATCACTCCTCCCTGGACATAGAAATGCTCTCTGACTGTAAGGGCCATGGACAGACTGAACACGCCTCCCTGGACAATAGAGACTGCTCTTGACCTGTAAGGGCATGGACAGACTGAACACGCCTCCCCTGGACAATAGAGACTGCTCTCTGACCTGTAAGGGCCATGGACAGACTGATCATCCTCCCTGGACAATAGAGACTGCTCTCTGAAGAGATTGTTGCTTTGCACTGGAAGTAAGACTATCATCTTTTTTATTTTACATTTATATTTTCTATAAACAGATCGAAAGAGAGGATGACAGTAGGGAAAGATAGACAGAGGTTGCATTAAAGGACACTAGGCCAGATTCAAACCTATTCTGACACCATCGAAATGTGTTCAAGAGGCTGTGTCATTACCACTAGACCAGACAGGACACATGACTGCAATCTTATTGGGGTTATTGTGGTTCATACTGTATCTGTAAGACAGGTGCAGGGATGGCATTTTAGCACCAATAGGGTCCCACTTTAACAAGCACTGCCAGATGCTGGACACAGCATGCTTCATGTTGTCTAATTATGTTAGATGCCAACTCTCTCTCACCACTCTCTCTACGGACACATGCAAATGTGTGTTCATGTGGTTTCTATTATGAGATAATATTTCCATACTGGTAAACATCGAACATAGAGGCTTGATACTATACAGTTCCAAAGTAGCTTACAGCCGTTTACAGGACATTAGAAGACAATGTATATTTTTTGTAAATAAGCTGAATCTAATTTGAGTGGCTGTCTCATCTTACCATTCCTATGTCCCTCTAGAAAAGAGAATGAAGCAGACCATTGTAAGGATGTCTCTGAAATCTATCTCAGGAGCTGACCTCAATGACCCAGTGGTAAAGGAACAGATGTTGGAGCAGGTACAGTAGTCCTACATCTCCCACATCAGAAATCAACGTCATGCTCACTCATTTCACTCTTCTCATATGATCTCAAGTTTTTATTCCTATTGATCATATTATTAAACTCTGATGCTTGATTAAAATAGGAGGGCTGCTGGCTTTATCTGGTTGGGGAGGAACGGAATTCAAAAAAATCCGGTAACTGTAATCCGTTACGTTAGTACCAAAAATATTGTAATCAGATTACAGATACTTTTGAAAAACTAGATGACTACTTCAAGGATGACTTTTAAATTCAGAGGATGTTTGCGAGAAATAAAATACAGACACTTTTCTGCTTTTTCAATGACATTCAAATCAAAATTGAAAAAAGGCGCAAGTTTAAATTTGTTCCAGCTGAGCGTGTCTGACCACACGTCAGAGACCACTATGATGACACACCAAATGTGTTTGATGGATCGTGGGAAAAGAGCAGGATTAGGTTTTTGTGGGCTACATTACAAATCTTTCAATGGTGCGACTGCTGTTGGCATCCAAAGATGATCCAATTTGAATAAACGCTCGGAGATAAGGACAACAGCAGCGATGTAGTCTACGGCTATAGGATACATCTACATAGTCATTGATGTGAATCACAATGCTGCTCTCTCATTTACAGTTGAAGTCGGAAGTTTACATACATACACCTTAGCCAAATACATTTAGTTTACTTACACCTTAGCCAGATGCATTCAATCAATCCCTATCCCAGTCTGCTGTTCCCACATGCTTCAAGAGGGCCACCATTGTTCCTGTTCCCAAGAAAGGTAAGGTAACTGAGATAAACGACTATCGCCCCGTAACAGTCACTTCCGTCATCATGAAGTGCTTTGAGAGACTAGTCAAGGATCATACCACCCTACCTGACACCCTAGACCCACTCCAATTTGCTTACCGCTCCAATAGGTCCACAGACGACGCAATCTCAACCACACTGCACACTGCCCTAACCCATCTGGACAAGAGGAATACCTATGTAAGATTGCTGTTAATCGGTTACGGCTCAGCATTTAACACCATAGTACCCTCAACTCGTCATTAAGCTCGAGACCCTGGGTCTTGACCCAAACCCTTTGCAACTGGGTCCTGGACTTTCTGATGGGCCGGCCCCAGGTGGTGAAGGTAGGAAACAACATCTCCACCCCGCTGATCCTCAACACTGGGGCCCCACAAGGATGTGTTCTCAGCACTCTCCTGTACTCCCTGTTCACCCACGACTGCGTGGTCATGCACGCCTCCAACTCAATCATCAAGTTTGCAGATGACACTACAGTGGTAGGCTTGATTACCAACAACGACGAGACGACCTACAGGCAGGAGGTGAGGGCCCTCGGAGTGTGGTGTCAGGAAAATAACCTCCCACTCAACGTCAACAAAACAAAGGAGATGATTGTGGACTTCAGGAAACAGCAGAAGGAGCACCCCCCTATCCACATCAACGGGACAGTAGTGGAGAAGGTGGAAAGTTTTAAGTTCCTCGGCGTACATATCACGGACAAACTGAAATGGTCCACCCACACAGACAACGTGGTGAAGAAGGCGCAACAGCGCCTCTTCAACCTCAGGAGGCTGAAGAAATTTGGCTTCTCACCAAAAACACTCAAACTTTTACAGATGCACAATCGAGAGAATCCTGTCGGGCTGTATCACCGCCTGGTACGGCAACTGCTCCGCCCACAACCGNGACCAGAAACAAAGAACTTTCTTCTGAAACTCGACAGTCTATTCTTGTTCTGAGAAATGAAGGCTATTCCATGCGATGAATTGCCAAGAAACTGAAGATTTCGTACAACGCTGTGTACTACTCCCTTCACAAAACAGTGCAAACTGGCTCTAACCAGAATACAAAGAGGAGTGGGAGGCCCCGGTGCACAACTGAGCAAGAAGACAAGTACATTAGAGTGTCTAGTTTGAGAAACAGATGCCTCACAAGTCCTCAACTGGCAGCTTCATTAAATAGTACCCGCAAAACACCAGTCTCAACGTCATCAGTGAAGAGGCAACTCCAGGATGCTGGCCTAAAAGTACTTAAGTATCGAAAGTGAATGTTATTGCTAAAATACACTTAAGTATCAAAAGTAAAAGTATAAATCATTACAAATTCCTTATATTAAGATGTTCTTGTTTTTTAAAGTTTACGGATAGCCAGGGGCACACTCCAACACTAAGGCAAACTTATCACACAAGTCAGAGTTATACTTAAACTAAATCTTTAATCATATATTAATAAGGGAGTAAGTCAATACAACGCACACATATACAGTGAATCAATTGAGTGCTCTACGATAATAATGGCTGGTCGACGAATCACCCTCAGATGATTTGTTGAGAGGTATTTTATAGCCAAGATACACCCCTTTCAACCTACATGACAAACACCAGATGTATAGAATGGGTCACAAGGTTAAGATTTGTATGAAGGATACTTATAATTCACAGCAGACAGTMTCTGCTGTAAAAACAGTTTTCATTGTGTAGAGACCAGTGTCTGGCCCCCCAAYTCCATACTGGAGCCATGTCTCCCTGGTACCGTATAGAACAGGATACATTAACTCATGYTCTGGAATGCRGTAYCCCCTCAGTAGAACACACACAGATGACAGCATACCACCCTGCATACCACTGCTGGCTTGCTTCTGAAGCTAAGCAGGGTTGGTCCTGGTCAGTCCCTGGATAGGAGACCAGATGCTGCTGGAAGTGGTGTTGGAGGGCCAGTAGGAGGCACTCTTTCCTCTGGTCTAAAATAAAAATATCCCAATACCCCAGGGCAGTGATTGGGAACACTACCCTGTGTAGGGTGCTGTCTTTTGGATGGGGTGTTAAAAGGGTGTCCTGACTCTCTGAGGTCATTTAAAGATCCCCTGGCACTTATTGTAAGAGTWGGGGTATTAACCCCGGTGTCCTGGCTAAATTCCCAATCTGGTCCTCAAACCATCACGGTCACCTAATTATCCCCAGTTTACAATTGGCTCATTCATCCCTCTCTCCTGTGACTATTCCCCAGGTCGTTGCTGTAAATGAGAACGTGTTCTCAGTCAACTTACCTGGTAAAATAACAAA
Organism: Salvelinus sp. IW2-2015; assembly: GCF_002910315.2. Lineage (NCBI taxonomy): Eukaryota > Metazoa > Chordata > Actinopteri > Salmoniformes > Salmonidae > Salvelinus > Salvelinus sp. IW2-2015. The sequence continues at coordinate 9,204,615 of NC_036864.1, forward strand.
ATATTTATATATATTTTTTTAATGAGCGGTCTAACAACCCCTTATTCTGTTGCATTGGTCTGGGGCGGTCCATCTTTGAGTGGAACGCCCCCTGGCTGTGGACCAGTGGGGATGTTGATAAGGTGGTGAAGTACAGCGRGTGGCATAGCTGCTTCCCCCTCAACCCCATCAATTACCACTGTGGTAAGATGGTCCGGGTTGGTAACAGAGAACTGAAGTGGCTGGATGCTTCCTGTCATCAGGAATTACCCTTCATATGTCAAGGTGCATTGCTCAACTTTGGAGCTCCTATTTTGGGGCTTGTTCAGTGGGGTGGGACATTCAGAACATTGCAGATAGACAATTATTACATAGAACTGTCATAGTTTACTGTGGAATAGAGCTTTACTGTCTTGACTCTCATGTCAGCTCTATTCAATGTATTATTTWATGCAATRCTCTGATTATACCTCCCCTATTGAATAAGGCTCAACCCACATCCCAGAAACCCCCTCTCTACAGTTGGCTACTATCTGCATTGCTCYTTCCTCCCTTTAMCTCCCTCCCTTTTACCCCCCTCCCTTTTACAGAGTCTAGACCCAGTCTTTTGAATAATCTAAAACATAATGGCAAGGCCTGGTCATATAGGATACATTGATTTCCTCTCATAAATGTCCTCTCATCCAGTATATGATGTTTCAACAGACCTCCACTAGAGGGCTCTCCATGGCAGCCTGGACAGTCTGCAGMCAGACACCACAYTGATCTACCAGAGAGACTWCCACACTCATGGTCTGGAAGGAACCTGCATTTCAATTCATAATATTTTACACCAATATAACTATTACTATTATTAGGACTTTTTATTGTCATATTTTATATTATATTACTTAATGATACTGTTCTTACATATACTGACTCATAAGCATTGTTATTTGACCTATAATTTACTGTAATACTTTGATTGTTTTAAAATAGAGTAAAGAAAGGTGAAGTAAAAAGTATTAACTGAAAATGTAGTATTTAACTCTGGATGTAATAAATGTATCATTAGTCACTTAACAATGCCATTTTATATAATGTTTACATACCCTACATTCCTCATCTCATATGTATATACTGCACTCTATACATCTACTGCATCTTGCTATGCCGTTTGGCCATCGTTAATCCATATATTTATATTACATATTCTTTATCATTCCTTTACACTTGTATGTATAAGGTAGTTGTTGTGAAATTGTTAGATTACTTGTTAGATATTGCTGCACGGTCGGAACTAGAAGCACAGCATTTCGCTACATCCGCAATTAACATCTGCTAACCATGTGTATGTGACCAATACAATTAGATTTGATTTAACAGTTTTTCACAATTCCTGACATTTAATCCAGTAAAAATTCTGTTTTAGGTCAGTTAGGATCACCACTTATTTTAAGAGTGTGAAATGTCAGAATAATAGTAGAGAATAATTTATTTCAGCTTTAATTTTCTTTCATCACATTCCCAGTGGATCAGAAGTTTACATATTTGGTAGAACACCTTTAAGTTGTTTAAGTGGGTCAGATGTTTCGGGTAGCCTTCCACAAGCTTCCCACAATAATTTGGTGAATTTTGGCCCATTCTTCCTGACAGAGCTGGTGTAATTGAGTCAGGTTTGTAGGCGTCCTTGCTCGTACACGCTTTTTCAGGTCTGCCCACAAATGTTCTATAGGACTGAGGTCAGGGCTTTGTGATGCCCACTCCAATACTTGACTTTGTTGTCTTAAGCTATTTTGCCAACTTTGGAAGTATGCTTGGGGTCATTGTCCATTTGGAAGACCCATTTGCGACCAAGCTTTAACTTCCTGACTGATGTCGCTTCAATATATCCACATAATTTTTCCTCATGATGCCATCTATTTTGTGAAGTGCCACCATTCCCTCCTGCAGCAAAGCCCCCCACAACATGATGTCCACCCCCGTGCTTCACGGTTGGGATGGTGTTCTTCGGCTTGCAAGATCCCCTTTTTCCTCCAAACATAACGATGGTCATTATCCAAACAGTTCTATTTTTGTTTCATCAGACCAAAGGACATTTCTCCAAAAAGAACGCTCTTCGTCCCCATGTGCAGTTGCAAACCGTAGTCTGGCTTTTTTTATGGTGGTTTTGGAGCAGTGGCTTCTTCCTTGCTGAGTTGCCTTTCAGGTTTATGTACAATATAGGACTCATTTTATTTTTGTACCTGTTTCCTCCAGCATCTTCACAAGGTCCTTTGCTGTTGTTCTGGGATTGATTTGCACTTTTCGCACCAAAGTACGTTCATCTCTAGGAGACAGAATGCGTCTCCTTCCTGAGCGGTATAACGACTGCGTGGTCCCATGGTGTTTATACTTGCGTACTATTGTTTGTAACAGATGAACATGGTACCTTCAGGCATTTGGAAATTGCTTCCCAAGGATGAACCAGACTTGTGGTGGTCTACAATTGTTTTTCTAAGGTCTTGTCTGATTTCTTTTGATTTTCCCATGATTTCAAGCAAAGAGGCACTGAGTTTGAAGGTAACTGAATGTAACTAGTCTTCTTCTAATGCCTCCTAAGGGGAAAGTAATCTAAAGGTAACTGAATGTAATCAGATTACATTACTGAGTTTGGGTATTCCAAAAGTTACGTTAGATGATTACAATTTTGGACAGGTAACTAGTAACTGTAACGGATTACATTTAGAAAGTAACCTACCCAACTCTGGGTTTGATCATATMTCATACAGTAGATCAGAAAGGAGTTTGCCGAGATTGGAAACTTCATCCTAGGCCTTCGCTGGAGAGAACTGCCTAATGGAGACGTTTTTCACAAGACAGTTGAACTTGGAAGCCCTGAAGAATGTACAMWYTTTTTTTGTGTTACAGATATGAAAACCCTCCTCCTTATGTTCAGTCTGTTGTTCAGAAATGAAGTACGGTGTTCATGAACTAATTCCAGTGAGAGTCTTTGTACTGTTGTGTTTGTTTTCTTAGGTCATTGTGAGTCTGGATGAAGAGGATCAGCCATGATGATGCAACAGAGGCATGGAAGGTCCAAGAAAATGAAAATAGTCCATTATAAAAAATATATGAAATTAGATTATTAAATCATTTTTAGTTTACATTATTCACGTTATGATGTTAGCTTTCTCTTATGAAAGAAAAATATGAAGTATATTTATATTAGGCTAGACTTAGACTTTAGAATGTTTTACTATTGTAACATCAAATAGTCATCTTAAATTTATGTTGGTTTTTGAATGTATTGTTATGATCAACCTTGTTGTACATAAGGGCAATTTGATTAGTGAAGAGAAGAGGATTTTCACATTTTGTAGATATAACATGTATGGTAACAACTTTCAGTGAGAGATTTTCAGAGGGTAAAATTCTTCAAAATTTGAAAAATTATGTTACACACTCACGTATGGATGCAACTGTCGACATACTTACATAAAATATGTTTGATTACTGACTACAGTATTACCATTATTTTCACCCTCCAGCAGGAATGGTGAGATRGAGGCAGTAATCACAACAATGTAGAATTATTTGCCCACTTCCAGGTGGCATGGTTCAGAGAACTGTAAAGATGGAGACAGACAGATTGTTGTGGATGTGACAGAATGACAGTATCCATGTTATGAAGCTAAGCAACATTTGTATATCATTATAATTTTCCCTGGTGTCATGGTTTGTTGACTGTGTCAGCTATTACAGTCATAAACACTGGCTCATGGATAGCAGGGGAGAGGTGTGGGGTTCTTGCCMTTATTCCTGTAGTTGATGGCTCTTTTACAATAATCAACTTTATAAATCAACCACCATGAATCATTTAGCAAAGGTTCAAAGTATTTGACACCCTATATTTTATTTACAATGTAGTTATTTAGCAAATGCATGTATCTAAATAGACATACTAAAATCAGATCCTGACCACTGGTAGCACTGTGATATAACCAAGCTACCTGTATGGACTAGAAAGTGGTCATACTCGAACTATGAGCTTTTACACATCCAGAATTACAGTACATTGCACTTTGTTTAAACATTTGGGCATTCGACTGTCAGTATCGGGGATATGCAAGAAACACATGCATGTTGGGAAACACATTTCCATTACATACTCATACAAGTGTGTAACAGGACAAGTATAAGCACCACCAAGTTATTATTATACAGTCGTGCAGTACCACATACAAGCAGCCTTTAAAAATGTATTTTTAAAAACTTTGCATTTGGTTGTTGGAACACGGCCTGCTTTGCATGGTGCTGGGAGAACTCACTGACACAGGTTACAACGATATCTGTGGTGGTTTTCTTCTTTCTTTAAACACATATCTCATTAATCAGAGGTCAGTGTATATTGTACTGTATGATGCAGTTTGTTTTGTGAAGCCCATGTCCAGTGCAAATACAATGAATTGATTGGTGGTTCCCAAATGTACAGCACATTATAATGACAAATGTGAACTTGATACACTGACAGAAATGTACATTCATTCAGGCAACTTAGATGTACTGCCTTTTTTTTGTATATAAAAAGTTCACTGTAATAACAGAGAAAATAAATGAGGACTATTGGTCAGTGTTGTTTTACATGGAGGGAGGGGTTGGAGCTTTCAGCATCACCGGGGTGCATTCAGTATGATAGAACRGTGTGCAACGTTGAATTCAACGGAAATGGTACTGTACGGAACAGTTGAAAAACGTTGTGATTACTGTGGCCCAGAGGGCAAGTACCATATGGTGTGCTGAATTAGTTTTGTGATTTCAAATGGTCACAGCCATTTTTATTAGACCACACCCACCTAATGGGAGAAAATGTGCCTCAAAGGCTGTTGAAGAACGGTGCACACCATTTTGGGAAACAGGTTGATGAGTACTGTCACACCCTGATCTGTTTCACCTGTYTTGTGCTTGTCTCCACCCCCTCCAGGTGTCGCCCATTTTCCCCATTATCCCCTGTGCATTTATACCTGTGTTTTCTGTTTGTCTGTTGCCAGTTCGTCTTGTCAAACCTACCAGTATTTTTCCTGTACTCCTGTTTTTTTTTTTGAGCTAGTTCCTGTTTTCTAGTTTTGACCATTCTACCTTCCCTGAGCCTTCCCTGAGTTCTGTACCTTTTGGACTCTGCTCTGGATTACTGACTTCTGCCTGCCCTTGACCTGTCGTTTGCCTGCCCCTTGTTTTTGTAATAAACTTTTATTACTTCGAACTGTCTGCATCTGGGTCTTATCCTGAGGTCTGATATTTACCTTTACGCAATGTAGCAAACGTTGAATCAAACTGAACGCACCCCTGGTTACCTGGTCAGCAGAGAGGGAGGAGAGAAAGACACCTCTATAAACTCATCTCTCTTTTCCCTGTCTCCCTGTTCCACAACCAAACTGTAGGGAGGGAAGAGGACTTCTAACTGGGTAGGTGTGCCATCATGCCAAGCTACATTATAGATTTATAAATTTAAAACATCAAATGACTTGCACTCTTTGCTTTTCTTTGAAGAGATACTCACATGATTAAAAACCTTTTGTAACTGTTTCGTACAGTATCTCTTAAATTATTTGAATGGTGCTCTTTGCTTAATATTCTGTGTATTTAAATGAAGTAAAGACTGATGAGAGGTAAATTCTAATATTAGATCAAAGTGTGTGTGTGTGTGTGTAAAATGCATATCATAGACAATGTGGGAATCAATAGATGTTGAAATTAAATCTCCATCACATCTTTTAACTCGACTTAGATTATACATTTATTTGCTATTTTCAAAGTGTACTCCATGTATCTGTTCCATAGAGTAACTGCAATACTACTTTGGTAGTCAAATCACCTCATCACTTCCTTGTCCTTTTTGTTTTCCCTTGAAAGGTACAGCACTGCCTGTGTACTCTCAGAAGTAAATTGTGCACATTGATCCCCCCACACACACACAGACACAGGTAATTCATAGACATTCTCCTCTATATGAAATCTCTCAAACATGTCTGGATTGGCACATTATTGTGCTTTATCATTTTGTTAACTTAAACAATGTTTCTTAAACAATACAGTGCTTTCACAAAGTATTCACACCTATTGAATTTTTCCACATTTTGTTGTGTTACAAAGTTGGATTCAAATTGATTTAATTGTCATTTTTTGTCAACTATCTGCACAAAATACTCTGTCAAAGTGGAAGAAAAATTCTAACATAAAAAAAAAATGTTATTCAACCCCACAAGTCAATGCATGTTAGAATCACCTTTGGCAGCGATTACAGCTGTGAGTCTTTCTGCGTAAGTCTCTAAGAGCATTCCAAACCTGGATTGTGAAACATTTTCCCATGATTATTTTCAAAACTCTTCAAGCTTTGTGAAATTGGTTGTTGATCATTGCTAGACAAGCATTTTCAGGTCTTCCATAACATTTTCAAGCAGATTTAAGTGAAAACTGTAACAATTCGGCCACTAAGAAACATTCACTGTCTTCTTGGTTTTCGTCTCCAGTGTAGATTTGGACTTGTGTTTTAGATTATTGTCCTGAAGAAAGGTGAATGCATCTCCCAGTGTCTGCTGGAAAGCAGACTGAACCAGGTTTTCCTCTAGGATTTTGCCTGTGCTTAGCTCCATTCTGTTTATTTTTTATCCTGGAAAAACTCCCAGTCCTTAACGATTACAAGCATACCCATAACATGATGCAGCCAACACTATGCTTGAAAATATGGAGAGTGGTACTCAATAACGTGGCGTATTAGCTTTGCCCCAACCATAACACTTTGAATTCAGGATTTTTATTTTTTTGCAGTATTACTTTAGTGCCTCGTTGCAAACAGGATGCATGTTTTGGATTACTTTTATTCTGTACAGGTTTCCCTTTCACTCTGTCAATTAATTAGGTCAGTATTGTGGAGTAACTACAATGTTGGTCCATCCTTAGTTTTCTCCTATCACAGCCATTAAACTCTAACTGTTTTAATGTCTGCTTTAAAAATGTGTACCCATCTACCAATAGGTGCCTTTCTTTGCGGGGCATTGGGAAACCTCCCAGCTCTTTGTGGTTGAATCGGTTTGAAATTCACTGTTCGACTGAGGGACCTTACAGATAATTGAGTGTGTGTGTGGTACAGAGATGATGTAGTCATTCAAAGATCATGTTAAACACTATATAATTGCACACAGTCCATGCAACTTATTAAGCACATTTTTACTACTGAACTTATTTAGGCTTGCCCTAACGACAGGGTTGAATACTTATTGACTCAAGAAATTTCAGCTTAATTTGTAAAAATAAAAAATATCCACTTACATTATGGGGTAGTGTGTGTGTGTGTGTGTGTGTGTGTGTGTGTGTGTGTGTGTGTGTGTGNTGTGTGTGTGTGTGTGTGTGTGTGTGTGTGTGTGTGTGTGTGTGTAGGCTAGTGACAAAAAAACATCTCAATTTAATGCATTTTAAATTCAGGCTGTAACAACAAGATGTGGAAAAACTCAAGGGGTGTGAAAACTTTCTAAAGGCACTGTATATCCATTGATTCCTGCAGAATATACTTACTAATGCCTAATGAGCTTAGTTCAACCGTTTTTCCCCATCAAAACCCATAATATAAGCATGCTTTACTCTGTTTGTAAACAATGTACATGTAAACAAACACTGTATAGCCTTAAAACGTGGTTAAAAATATAATTGTTATATCATGGATGGTCAGTCCTTGCATCCAAAGCTCTGTCTAGGAATTTGAGTGGTTGCATTATCCAAGCCCATCCCTCAGCTTTTAACCAAAACAGAGGTGAGGTGGACACTTTGTTCTTGTTTCAATTATGGCTTCTAGCTTTGAACCATGTAATCTCTTCACAGTGGCCATGATACAGCCAGTACTTCTACTCCTGCTACTGGGTAAGAGATCACATGGGATGAATATTCCTCTCTTGGTATTATCAACCAACCTGCTATGACTGTTATCTAGTTGACCATGCATTCAAAGTAGTTGGGTAGTGTTGCAGAACCTGTCAACATCCAGATACGTACAATGAGTCTCAGTTTAACCAATATTTAGGACATTTACAGAACTCTCTCCTTGAGTGGACACAGTTGTATTCCAACTTCATAATCACTGAACTAAAATATAAGTCCTAAGGTTGATGTCGGTGTCACAATCTAAACAGAAAAAGAGATTGACAGTCCCAAAAATAACTGATGTGATATTTATCCCCACAGCAGTCAAGTCCTCACCAGTGTTTGGGACTGCGATATCAGTACTGGAGGGAACCTCTGTGACCCTTGTCTACAGATTTCCCAGTGAGGAGAATCACATGCTTTATACAACTTTGAGTGAAACCAGTACTTGCAAATGGTGGTCCTGTTGTAATCCCATAGCTGCGACAACATTATCTACCATCCCACAAGAAAACAAATACAGATGTATAACTAGAGATGGGATGGTGAACTTCACCATTTTAGACCTTCAGCCTGCAGACAGTGGGAACTACTGTTGCAGAGCAGCGACCTCTACAGTGTTAAATAAACCTTTAGAATTCTACAGCCTGAGGGTAGTGAAAGGTATGTGTTGCACTTCATACTACTGGTTGTCAATGGATTTTGTTCAGTGCACATATCACCATAAAGTAGGAAGGAACATGAAGGGTTGATCAGCTTGTGTGTATTGTGAGGTGGTCTATGCTGTCTGTTACTGAATTTGAATTGAATCCTAACATTTTGTGTGTATTGAATGTTTGAGCACACCTACCACTTCCATCAAAAAGGCAAAAGTCAATGATTTGTGTCTTCATCTCTATGTATGAATGTTGCATTTATGCATCACTATTGTGTTCTTTCCCTAACAAAGTCGGTACTGCTGGTAATATCATTTTGCTGGTGCCTAGTGGTGCTTTATCCTGTGTCCCTTTCTGACAGTCTGTGTCGTGAAATACTTCCAGGTCACACAGGTTGCAACAGGGATCTACTGGACGGATTGGATTTTCTGGGCAACAATATTGAGAATCAGCCAATCACAATCCAAAGTGCAAGTCAGTGCAGGCAGGAATGCACCAATATTGACAAGTGCCAGTACTTCACATTTAATTGGAAGGAGACAGAAAGGAGGTACATGCTCAAAGATTTTACCCTTTGTGATTGGGCAAATGAGGACAGCCATATACYTTTTAGATCAGCACCAGTCGTCTTAGTAACTACTACCACATTTTGTGAAATTTATTCCACAGAAACGAATGTTCCTTGAAGGCCTCAATTGGTGATCTGATGAACTCAACAATTACAATACAGCGCCTCCAAAATGCAACCTCAGGCTATTCCCTGAAAAACTGCAGTGGTAAAGGTGACTACAGACATGTACTAGATTCATATAGTATACGGTACCTAATGAGCAGAGATTGTTAATAGGCCCTAATAAACAGGGTAGCGTCATTGATACCTAACTCTGTTACACTGTTTCTGTATACATTACATCTGTTGAAGGTGTAATTTAAGGTACTGTACATCATCAAGCAAGCACTAAAGCGCTCTAAGAGAAACTTTAAACTACATACCAACGATGTGTGATTTGAGTCTTTATTCTAGTGCATGAAGAATATACAGTATATAGTTGTCTACACCCTATGTATTTATTTAATTTTTCTAAACACATACATATTCATAATAATTGACAGATTTTGGAAGTAGTTTGCAAATGTATTAATTTCTCCATGCCCCAGACATGTCATCTGTTGCTTTCATCAATTAAATCGATATCTCTATGTTACTCTGCTATCACACAGTATGTGTTGCCTATATTTCAGAATAGATAGTGGAAGCTAAACATAATGTTTGTCACTCAACACAACAAGCAGTCTGATAATCATTTTCTTATATTTTAAACAGTCACCTACTCAGACAAAAAGTACAGCCTTGTCCTTAAGTGGAAAAATTTGACCGACGCACAAGAGTACTGCAGACAGCACTACACAAACCTGTCCATCATTCACACAGAAGAGGATTGGAAGGCAATTCAATACGCTTTGAGTAATTTTAGTGGTGATGTGTGGATTGGCCTTAATGGAAATGGGCCTGTTCAAACTAAAAAGTGGCGTTGGTCTGATGGGGAGGACTTAATGTTCTTAAACTGGTATGGTGGTTTTGGCAACGTGCTCAACATTCATTGTGCCGTTTCAGTTTCTTCTCGGTTTCGACAACAGTTGTGTAACACCTCATTACCCTACATGTGTCAATACGGTATGGGCTCTCCCTTTTCAGTCTCTAAAACCGTTATTGTTTCCACTTCAAATCACTGGATGTCAGATCTCAAAATATCCCCTGTAATTGACTTCCTGGATATTTTTCTTATTAACTGTCTTATGAAATCGGATAAATCACTTTTCACCTTTCCTCCTCTAAGTTCGTCATGACAATGGAGTAACAGAGAAGGTGTATGAGCTGATAACCGAACCAAAGAACCAGGAGGAGGCTGTGAAAGACTGCAACAATCAACAAGGAGAACTGGCGAGTATCTGTAACCAGAAAGAGCAGGACTCCTTTGATGAGTTGACTAAAGGGATCACTTGGATTGGACTAAAGCATGAGAACAACACATGGAATTGGTCCAGTGGGGAACCATTTCAGAAATGGGACAATCCAATGTGTTTGGAAGACGGAAACTGTGTAAAGCTGAACTCAGAAAATGACAGAAAATGGACAACAGAAAATTGTTCTACTCAAAGTCCTTTCCTGTGCTATGGGGGTAAGTTGAACACCGTGAGAGTGTTATCAAACTGGTGTTGACATCATCAATGACAAGGTTATATCATCTATGACTAGGTTGTATAGAATCCTGTTCAACCTGCCTGTTCAACCTGTCTTTCATATCGTCTGAGATCCCCAAGTATTGGAAAGCTGCCGCGGTCATCCCCCTCTTCAAAGGGGGAGACACCCTGGACTCAAACTGTTACAGACCTATATCCAACCTGCCCTGCCTATCTAAGGTCTTCGAAAGCCAAGTTAATAAACAGATCACTGACCATCTCGAATCCCACCGTACCTTCTCCGCTGTGCAATCCGGTTTCCGAGCCGGTCACGGGTGCACCTCAGCCACGCTCAAGGTACTAAACGATATCATAACCGCCATCGATAAAAGACAGTACTGTGCAGCCGTCTTCATCGACCTGGCCAAGGCTTTCGACTCTGTCAATCACCATATTCTTATCGGCAGACTCAGTAGCCTCGGTTTTTCTGATGACTGCCTTGCCTGGTTCACCAACTACTTTGCAGACAGAGTTCAGTGTGTCAAATCGGAGGGCATGTTGTCCGGTCCTCTGGAGTCTCTATGGGGTACCACAGGGTTAAATTCTCGGGCCAACTCTTTTCTCTGTATATATCAATGATGTGGCTCTTGCTGCGGGCGATTCCCTGATCCACCTCTACGCAGACGACACCATTCTGTATACTTCTGGCCCTTCCTTGGACACTGTGCTATCTAACCTCCAAACGAGCTTCAATGCCATACACCACTCCTTCCGTGGCCTCCAACTGCTCTTAAACGCTAGTAAAACCAAATGCATGCTTTTCAACCGTTCGCTGCCTGCACCCGTCCGCTCCGACTAGCATCACCACCCTGGACGGTTCCGACCTAGAATATGTGGACATCTATAAATACCTAGGTGTCTGGCTAGACTGTAAACTCTCCTTCCAGACTCATATTAAACATCTCCAATCCAAAATCAAATCAAGAATCGGCTTTCTATTTCGCAACAAAGCCTCCTTCACTCACGCCGCCAAACTCACCCTAGTAAAACTGACTATCCTACCGATCCTCGACTTCGGCGATGTCATCTACAAAATAGCTTCCAATAGTCTACTCAGCAAACTAGATGCAGTTTATCATAGTGCCATCCGTTTTGTTACTAAAACACCTTATACCACCCACCACTGCGACCTGTATGCTCTAGTCGGCTGGCCTTCGCTACATATTCGTCGCCAGACCCACTGGCTCCATCTATAAGTCCATGCTAGGTAAAGCTCCGCCTTATCTCAGTTCACTGGTCACGATAACAACACCCACCGTAGCACGCGCTCCAGCAGGTATATCTCACTGATCAACCCAAAAGCCAACACCTCATTTGGCCGCCTTTCCTTCCAGTTCTCTGCTGCCTGTGACTGGAACGAATTGCAAAAATCGCTGAAGTTGGAGTCTCATATTTCCCTCACCAACTTTAAACATCTGCTATCTGAGCAGCTAACCGATCGCTGCAGCTGTACATAGTCCATCTGCAAACAGCCCACCCAATTTACCTACCTCATCCCCTTACTGTTTTTATTTATTTACTTTTCTGCTCTTTTGCACACCAGTATCTCTACTTGCTCATGATCATCTGATGATTTATCACTCCAGTGTTAATCTGCTAAATTGTAATTATTCGCTCCTATGGCCTGTTTATTGCCTACCTCATGCCTTTTGCACACAATGTATAGAGACTCATTTTGTTTTTTTCCTACTGTGTTATTGACTTGTTATTATGGTTTACTCCATGTGTAACTCTGTGTTGTTGTCTGTTCACACTGCCATGCTTTATCTTGGCCAGGTCGCAGTTGTAAATGAGAACTTGTTCTCAACTAGCCTACCTGGTTAAATAAAGGTGAAATAAAAAATAGATAAAAAAATCTCCCAAATAATAAAAATGATTACAATTAGGATTACAATATTTCAATATAACTGATACACATGACTGGAAACAGGCACTAATTTGCATCTATTCTACTTCATTTTTGACAGATGAACATCCAAGTAACACAACTGGGGAGGTGGCCAGTCCTGCTACTCCTGAAACTACCACCTCTACATCAACTGGACCTCCCTCTACCAAGACGTCCACAACACCACTTACAACTACTAATGGACAGTCCACCACCTCACCAACTATCACTACTAATGGACAGTCCACCACCTCACCAACAACTACAACTAATAATGGACAGTCCACCACCTCACCAAATACACTACTAATGGACAGTCCACCACCTTACCAACCTACCAATTCTCAGGGACAGTCCACCACCTCACCAACTACCTCTTCTATGGACAGTCCACCACCTCACCAACTACAATATAATGGACAGTCCTCCACCTCAAAAACTACTAATGACAGTCCACCACCCTCACACCTACCACTACTAATGGACAGTCCACCACCTCACCAACTACCAGTTCTCAGGACAGTCCACCATCTCACCACCTATCACTATATAATGGCAGTCCACCACCTCACCCCTACCACTACTAATGGACAGTCCACCACCTCACCAAATACCAGTTCTCCAGGGACAGTCCACCACTCAACCACTTAGCACTACTAGTGGACAGTCCACCTCTCACCACCACTGCAACTAAATACATGAGCAGTAGCCACCATCTCACCAAATATCAATACTGATGGACAGTCCACCACCTTACAACCTACCAATTCTCAGAGGACAGTCCACCACCTCAGCAACTACCACCACTAATGACAGTCCACCACCTCACCACCTACAACCACTAATGGACAGTCCACCACCTCACCAACTACACTACTAATGGACAGTCCACCACCTCACCACTACAACCACTAATGGACAGTCACCACCTCACCAACTACACTACTAATGGAACAGTCCACCACCTCACCAACTACCACTACTAATGACAGTCACCACTCACCACCTTGCACTACTAATGGACAGACCACCACCCTCACCAACTACCACTATTAATGGACAGACCACCACCTCGCCAACTACCACTATTAATTGGACAGTCCACCACTGACACCAACTAACCACTACAAG
>NC_036864.1:9224133-9227208 GCF_002910315.2 Salvelinus sp. IW2-2015
TGGACAGTCCCTCACCTCAACATCTACCATTACTAATGGACAGTCCACCACCTCACCAACTACCATTACTAATGGACAGTCCACCACCTCACCAACTACCACTTTTAATGGACAGTCCACCACCTCATCAACTACCACTATTAATGGACAGTCCACCACCTCACCACCTACCACTACAAATGGACATTCCACCACCTCACCACCAACCTCAACTTCCTGTAGACAACTGACTTCATCAGGTCCCACTTCTCCAGACAGGGATCCCACATCCTCCCCCTGTAGTCTATCTTCTCCACTCCATCCTAGTGAGTGTCAGACATGGAGCTACATTCTCTACCAATCTACACAAAGGTGTACAAGTGGCAGTTGTTGGACATTTAATGGCAGATAAGAGCTTGAGTGTATTTGTTTTCAGTGGTGGAAAAGTACCCAATTGTCATCAGGTAAGATGACAATTGGGTAAGAGTAAAGAAACCTTAATACAAAATTCCTCAAGTGAATGTCCGCCAGTAATATACTACTTGAGTAAAATTATTTGGTTCTAAATATACATAAGTATCAAAAGTAAAAGTACATATCGTTTCAAATTCCTTATAAAGGTTTTCTTGTTTTTTTAGCCAGGGGCACACTCCAACACTAATTTACAAATGAAGCATTTGTGTTTAGTGAGTCTGCCAGATCAGAGCCAGAAGGGATGACCAGGGATGATAATTTGACCATTTCTGTCCATCTRAGCATTCAAAATGTAACAAGTACTTATAGTTGTCAAGGGAAAATGTAAGGAGTAAAACATACATCATTTTCTTTAGCAATGTAGAGAAGTAAAAGTTGTCAAAACTATAATAGTAAATTAATGTACAGATACCCAACAAAAATTACTTAAGTAGTACTTTCAAGTATTTTTATTTAGGTACTTTACACCACTGTGTGTTTGTTTTGTCCATACAGATTACCTGCACTACATCAACGAGTCCAAGAGCTGGATCAATGCCATGAAGTTCTGCAGAAGTCGTGGCTCCAAGTCTAACCTGGTGCACATCACCAACCAGACCGTGCAGGCTGACGTGACCCAGCTCATCGCCAATGTGGGGCTGGCATGTGGGGGGGTGTGGATTGGTCTGGAGAGGTCCATCTTTGAGTGGAGCGCTCCCTGGCTGTGGACCAGTAGTGATGTTGATAAGGTGGTGAAGTACAGCGAGTGGCACAGCTGCTTCCCCCTCAACCCCATCAATTACCACTGTGGTAAGATGGTCTGGGTTGGTAACGAAGAACTGAAGTGGCTGGATGCTTCCTGTCATCAGGAATTACCCTTCATCTGTCAAGGTACGTTGCTCAACTTTTAAGCTCCTATTTTAGGGCTTGTTCTGCGAGGTGGGATATTCAGAACATTGCAGATAGACAAATATGACAGAACTGTCAAGGTTTACTGTGGAATAGAGATGTGCTGTCTTGACTGTCATGTAATCTCTATGCAATGTATTACTTTATGTAATGCTCTGATTATACCTCCCTATTGAATAAGGCTCAACCTACATCCCAGAAACCCCCTCTCTACAGTTGGCTACTATCTGCATGTCTCTTTCCTCCCTTTAACTCCCTCCCTTTTACCCCCTCCCTTTTACRGTCTAGACTCACTCTACTAGTAATAGTCTTTAGAATGAGCCAAAACATAATGGTAAGACCTGGTCGTATAAGATACATCAATGTCCTCTCATCCTGCATATGATGTTTCAAAAGATCTCCACTAGAGGGCTCTACATGGCAGCCTGGACAGTCTGCAGCCAGACACCACACTGATCTACCAGAGAGACTACCACACTCATGGTCTGGAAGCAACCTGCATTTCAATTCATAATATTTTACACCAATATAACTATTACTATTATTAGGACTTTTTATTGTCATATTTTATATTATATTACTTAATGATGTTCTTACATATACTGACTCATAAGCATTGTTATTTGACCTATAATTTACTGTAATACTTTGATTGTTTTAAAATAGAGTAAAGAAAGGTGAAGTAAAAAGTATTAACTGAAAATGTAGTATTTAACTCCTGTGTGACATGTACTGTTTCAGAATGCTATTTAGCTGGAATGTAATTATTGTTATTTTGTATTTCCTTTCATCTTTGTTCTGAATAAACATCCATTTAGAGTTTGATCAGTGTGAAATGTCATTCTTCATAGAAAGTACATTGAGTGTTGAATCAAAAGCAATTAAAATGGTCATAATCCAACCCTAAGAGTTGAGAGGTGTTCAGTGATGTCTAGACCAAATCGACTTTATGATTATTTTCATCAGGCATGAAGGAGTCCATCTCAAATGCCAGCGACAATGAACCTGGTATCTCAGAAAACAACTTTTCARGGGGGCGAGATGTCTGTGACATSTGTAATGTTGACATACAATTGCACTGATGGGCTGTATTTATGCAACACTGCTCTCCAAAACATAAGTTCAAATCTGTTTCCCAGTCTGTTGCAGCCCCTGATCTCTTCAGCCAGCAGTCCTTGGATGAGTCCTTCGGTGATGTCTGAGCAGTCAACCCATGTGGGTGTATATGTTTACATACTGTTTGGTTCTGAGAATATGAAATACACTTATTCATGTCACTGAGGAAGAGCGGCTAAGATTTACATTATGTCAGAATATGTTATTGTTAGCCATCAGGGATCCTATGGGAGGAGAAGAGACACTGYCTGGTACCAATCACCATAACAGCTGTGAGTTGGGGAGGAGTGAGCACTTTGGGGCAGAGGCCAGATGAAGTGAGGAAGAACATATCACTAAGGTTCTGTCTAGCAACAGAGATGCATTGGCTTTTCATACGTGTAGGAGAAGACTCAGCATAGTTAAATAGCATTGCTTGTGTGAATATGTCGGCTAATGCAGCTGTATTGAGCCTCTGGGAAGAATAAACTTGGTTAAGCTTTCGTAGTGTCCGTTGAGTTTATACTCTGAAAATTAGAACCTAGCAATACTATATCCTTAATGCTTTTGTGTAAATCAATCTGATATTGTAATATTGAGCACAGACAATCAGCCTCAACTGCGTGGCAGTAACTGCTG
>NC_036864.1:9228722-9241168 GCF_002910315.2 Salvelinus sp. IW2-2015
GTCTCATCCTGGTCAGTGGGTATGTGGATGTGGAGAAGAGGTGTCTAGCTGATTTTTCAAGGACATAATCTCCTCGGATAGAATAGTTTCGAACTGTCTTCAGCAGAGTAGGTGAGGAGTGAGAAACTCTTATAAACTACAATCTCTTCAGATCCCCTGTCTTCTCACAGGATAGCATAAGTTCGCATTCTGAACAAACCACACCAAGAACTCTTCCATATAAACACACAGATGGAGTATTGGGCATTTTTCCAAACTGGTTAAATTACCTCCAATTTTATTCGCTTGTAACAATGTACTGGCGGGTTAGGGCTTGAAGGGAAGAGTGGACGCAAGACCCGAGCGGATCATGCATAAAAGGGGTAGTGTGCTGTAGGATCTCATTAATACCCTCCTCAATAATAAGCTGAACCCAACCACTATAAACCAAAAAAACATAAACACTGTAGACTTATTCAATTGAGAAGGTAATAATTCAGATATGTTAGCACCTTTTGTAACTTACTGTTTGAAATGATTTGAATGGAGCCCCTTGCTTAGTATTCTGTGTATATTGAATAGAAAGTTAAGACTCACTAAGCTCTGAAGAGGGCGGACTGGCCGTCTGGCAGGGCTGGTCCACTTTTAGACAAGTGGGCTGGTCCACTTTTAGACAAGTGGGCTGGTCCACTTTTAGACAAGTGTGGCTGGTCTTGGTCCACTTTAGACAAGTGGGCTGGTCCACTTTTAGGCCGAAGGCTGGCTTCACTTTTAGCCAAGTGGGCTGGTCCACTTAATCAGACAACAGTGGGCTGGTCCACTAGACAAGTGGGCTGGTCCACTTTTAGACAAGTGGGCTGTTCACTTTTAGACAAGTGGGCTGGTTCACTTTTAGACAAGTGGGCTGGTCCACTTTTTAGACAAGTGGGCTGGTCACTTTTAGACACAGTGGGCTGGCTGCGTGGCTGGTCACTTTTAGCAAGTGGGCTGGTTCCACTTTTAGCCAAGTGGCTGCGTTCACTTTTAGCCAAGTGGGCTGGTCCACTTATTAGACAAGTGGGCTGGTTCACTTTTAGACAAGTGGGCTGGTTCACTTTATAGACAAGTGGGCTGGTCCACTTTTAGACAAGTGGGCTGGTCCACTTTTAGACAAGTGGGCTGGTCCACTTTTAGACAAAGTGGGCTGGTTCACTTTTAGACAAGTGGGCTGGTTCACTTTTAGACAGTGGGCTGGTTTCACTTTTAGACAAGTGGGCTGGTCCACTTTTAGACAAGTGGGCTGGTCCACTTTTAGACAAGTGCTGTCCACTTTAGCCAAGTGGGCTGGTTCACTTTGAGCAAGTGGGCTGCGTTCACTTTTAGCCAAGTGGGCTGGTTCACTTTTAGCAAGTGGGCTGGTTCACTTTAGCCAAGTGGGCTGTTCACTTTTAGCCAAGGGCTGGTTCACTTTTAGCCAAGTGGGCTGGGTTCACTTTTAGCCAAGTGGGCTGGTTCACTTTTAGCCAAGTGGGCTGGTCACTTTTAGCCAAGTGGGCTGGTTCACTTTTAGCCAAGTGGGCTGCCGTTCACTTTTTAGCCAAGTGGGCTGGTTCACTTTTAGACAAGTGGGCTGGTTCACTTTTAGCAAGTGGCTGGTCCACTTTAGACAATTGGGCTGGTTTCACTTTTAAGCCAAGTGGGCTGGGTTCACTTTTAGCGCAAGTGGGCTGGTTCACTTTTAGACAAGTGGGCTGGTCCACTTTTAGACAAGTGGGCTGGTCCCACTTTTAGACAAGTGGGCTGGTCCACTTTTAGACAAGTGGGCTGGTCCACTTTTAGACAAGTGGGCTGGTCCACTTTAGACAAGTGGGCTGTTTCACTTTATAGACAAGTGGGCTGGTTCACTTTATAGCCAAGATGGGCTGGTCCACTTTAGACAGATGAGCTCGTATCCACTTCTGAAGGGCCTGTTCTAAAGGTATGCGTTTTAACGATAAAATGAAAATCATAACGGATTCAGTGCCTGGCTCTACAAAATAAGCTGGCCACACGGAACAAAGGCCTCAAAAGACAGCGCTAGTTTAACAAATAATCAGGGCCAGGTCATATAAGAAAATTGCCACCGGGGTCGAAGTAATTGTTCCATAGCTACGGCGCCCCTGACCGAGGTCTTAGAAAAAAAGCGTTCACTAACAGACGGTTGGTCGTCCAGAAATAAGGATGGACACACAATTCAAAGACTCAAAACCGGTAACTGGTCTGAGTCCTCCACGAATATAATATGTTAATTTCCTCTGTAGGAATAATCTTAACATCGTAACCAATAAGATAAATCTTTAATTTACTTTATTCCTAAGGCGTGAGGCAAAGTAACAGTTTAAAGAGAGTTCAAGAATTTGTCAGATAACGGAGGCCTATTTGTCGGACGTTTAGCGGCAGAAGCTCCTACTAGGACGCGTGCGCCACCAGGTTGTGCAATAATCCGCAAGCTCTTTTCCCTCTGTGTTTATCAATTTATCTCGTCTTCTTGCTGCTGGCTGATGCGTGACTCGTGGCTTATGTCGACAGTTCGCTTGTTACTTCTCGGCAAGGTCGATCGATTCACACCCTTCCTACCCAGACGGGTGGTGACCGCTACGTAACTGGACTAATGTCTGGTCTATTCTTCTCGTGGTGGTATATATACTAGTCCTGGCTCTTAACTAATTCTGCCAAAACGTGCTATTCAAACCTCCAAACCGAAATGCCACCTCCACACCGTCCTCATGACATGAGCCATACCAAGCATCTTGGCCTCCTTTTCCGGATAACTTGGCCCTATGCTCAAAAACCATGAGAGACCGTGCATTGCTCTTCGAATACACATCGATTGCTGCGTGCCGGATAACCCACTCAGATGCGCAATGAGCCTCACTTTCCAACCGATGTCCGCGACCTGTCAAGCCGCCCATCATCTTCTACTGGACGTTCTTGAACCCTAGAAGCTACTCGTGGGGAACAACTTACATAGCAATACCTAGGTTACTGTGGTCTAGGCGGATTCTGTACCTCTCCTTCCCAGGGATTCACATTAAGCATCTCGGAATCCAAAAGTTAGAGGTAAGAATGTGACAATGAGACTATGTTGTTTCTAGTGAACCTATCCATCCTCTCTCAAGCTGTGCCGCGCGAGACAGGGATACAAGTTGGTGGTCTCTTCTTCGAGACAGGACTGATTAGCAAAGATAATAGAGAGAAATTGCAATTAGATATGAGCAGTGCCCATGTTGTGGAGACCCAGTGACACCAACGCACGTCCTGACTATCCTAAGTTGCCACGGCCAGACGTTGCAGTTCATCGCTTCGGCGAGACGCAGAGGAAACACAGAGCCAGATTGTGGCGTGCCGAGGAACACCACAGTGATGCAGATCGAACGTCTGGCAGCAGCACCGATCGGCATGAACCTGAGAAAGAAATATCTCCACGCAGAGAGAACCTTGATGAAACAATAGGGGCCTGAATGAGCAAAACAAAGTGTCCCCCACCTTCGGCAAATCCATGACAGACGACATTTTGAGTAGCCAATCTGCCAGCAAAGAAAAAACCATGGGGAGAAGAAAACATCCGCGCACAAATACCGGTGAGATTCGCCCGGCATGAACGTGCAGAAGGGCGTAATGCAGAACACCAGCCGAAGAACTCTACATCGCGTGCGCCCCAACGGAAGCGAGAGAGCGGAAGAGAGAAAAAGGAGAACTACCCCAAAGGTATACTCTACAACGAGAGTGTAGTCGATCCAAAGCTAGCACGCGAAAAAATACCCATATGAGAATACTAAATTTGCTCCTCTCTCCACTCCATATTTGTATCCTACAAGTTGCATTGAAAAAAGAGTACAGTTTATATAATCACCGGTTTTTGTACAATTTTTATAATTTATTCATGGTGGTTATATTAGTGCATTTGTACAATGACATATATAGAGTCACGTGTGGTGTAATTACATATATGATACAATATATCTAGAATTGTATTTAGTGTAATGAAGGCCGTAAAATTCGCAGTGAGACGAGACAAATAGCTCAGAAAAGGTACACTGGTCATGACATATTAACGAGCTGTTTCCACCCTGAAGAGCGCCCAAACGTGTGTTGTGAATTAAGTGAAACAGGTCCTGATGATTGTTCCGGAGGGCAGCATGAGATATTAATGTTGGAACTCCGGAGCTAGGGTACTGAACTGGGTAGACATTTCTGTGGTCCGAGACGTGACAGTTCTCTGCTGCAATGGGACCCTATTGGGGCTAAAAATGCCATCTCTGTCCTGTCTTACCCACAATAACCCCAATAAATGTCAATCTGTGGCCTGTTTTGGTCTAGTGTAATGCCACAGCTTCTGGAACAGATGTCATAGTGTCAGAATAGGTTGAACCAGTCTAGGCCCTTTGACACGACTCTGCCTGTCTTCTCCTCTCTCTATCTGTTATAAAAGCTGGCATTCTTACTTCCAGTGGAAAGAAACTCTTCAGAGAGCAGTCTATCTTGTCCAGGGAGGAGTGTTCTGTCTGTCCATGGGCCCTTAGGGTCAGAGAGCAGTCTATCTTGTCCAGGAGGCGTGTTCTGTCTGTCCATGGCCCTACGGGTCAGGGAGCAGCAGTTTCTAGCACCCAGTTGAGGCTCAGACACACATCAGGAAAGAGGTCCCCATGACCACTGCCGCATTCTGGTAGAAGTGCTTCCAGTAGAGTCTGATCCACATTTCAAACTGCTGTGTCCATATTATGCTTTGGAATGCTGTTTAATCCTCTTGGGTGAGGATGCTCTCTAAGTCATCTACATTTGCTCGGCAAGCCGTCTGTGCCCCCTCCATGTCATTGAACCTTGACCCATGTAATATTTAAGCTCTGAGTTTGATTGTGTCTTATGGACAGAAAATACACATTTGTTCCTAAAAATGTCCTGAAAAGACGGACATTGATGTTAAGTAATGTACCTAGACGGTTGTCAAAGGATACTGTAACTTATAAAGGTGACATTATTTGAAATGTTACTATGTACTGTACCAAGGGTTAAGAATGATTACCCCCTTCAAGTAAAGTGTTTTCATTACTTTGAAGTATAGTTTACAAATATCAGACAAAGGAGAGAATGGAGAAAAATCAACTTACTTTTCTGTCAAACAAAGGACATGGATTTGTGCAATCTCTCAAACCCCATACGTTTGCTATACGTTCATGAGCAACACACATTACATTTGTGATATTCCAATATCCCAGATTGGGCCAAAATGCATGGTAATGGAGTGGACCCAGACAGGATCAGTGAGGTTCTGTGCTGACACTGCTCTCAGAGCTGCTATCTGGTCCTCAGCATTGAAGATGGTATTACCATATTTTTCACCCTCCAGCAAGAATTGTGAGATGGAGACACAAATCACAACAATGTAGAATGAATTGTCCACTTCCAGGTGGCATTGTTCAAAGAACTGTAAAGAAGGAAACAAACTCTTGTAGTGTAACAGAATGACAGAATCCATGTTATCAAGTTAATCAACGTTTGGATATCATTAGAGTTTTCCCTGTGTCATGGTTTGTTGACTGGTCAGCTATTACAGTCATAAACACTGGCTCATGGATAGCAGGGGAGAGGTGTGGGGTTATTGCCCTTATTCATGTAGTTGATGGCTGTTATACATTATTCACCTTGATAAACCAAACACCATGAATCAGTTAGTGAAGGTTCAAAAAGATTTGACATCCTACAATTTTAAATGATGTCATTTAGCATTTTCCAAATTGACAAAAAGACAGGGAAGTAAAACCACGTACTAACTACTTGTAACACTAAACTCCAACTAAATAATCTATCAGGAACTATGCTTTGGGAAATACAGAATTATATTGCACTTTGTTAACACCAATTGGTATTAGGCTGCCATAGCCTTGCAGGTACCACATATGAAACAGGACTTAATATACAATCACTGAAGGTCTTATGATACTCATATATTCAAACAGCAAGTTTCTAGCCAAAGGCATAGACAGGGTTAATTGTAATTATACTGCAGTATGCTCTTATTGTACTATGTACAGGCTACTGGCTGTCTAATTTTGATCAACTGACCTCTGATCTTGAACTTCCTCTAGTGGAGATTTAAAATACTGGTAAATAAAACTGATTGATTGGTCTTGCTGGGGCCCCTATGCTTTCCCTCACCTAGATGCTCTGAACACTGAGTTGTGCCTTATTATTGTAATGTGATATGTGTGTCCATGACCTTAAAAGACAAATGGCAATGGCCATGCTTGCTTGATATGTTATTTAAAGTTACCAAAGGAAACCTAACCTAGTCAAGAGGGCCCAAAAAATAGTATACTTCTTCCAGAAAGACAGATTTAGGGTAATACCATTACAGGGGAAGAACTGACATGAACATTTTCAACAGAGATTTACCCATCATTTCCCTAAGCGCAAAGTCTTGATTTACCAATCAAATGAAGAGCAGGACATATCAGGTTCTCTAAACTGAGTGGACAAATTATTAGGAACACCTTCCTAATTTTGAGTTGCAGTTCTTGACACACTCAAACCGGTGTGCCTGGCACCTATTACCATACCCCGTTCAAAGGCACTTAAATCTTTTGTCTTGCCCATTCACCCTTTGAATGGCAGACACACAATCTGTGTTTTAACTGTCTCAATGCTTAAAAATTATTCTGTAACCTGTCTCCTCCACTTTATCTACACTGATTGAAGTGGATTTACAAGTGACGTCAAAAAGGGATCATAGCTTTCACCTGGATTTACCTGGTCAGTCTATGTCATGGAAAGAGCAGGTGTTCCTAATGTTTTGTGCCCTCGGTGTATATCTCCATGGGGATTGGAACTCTTGTCTTGGTCATATGCCAACCAAAAATAAATTGTTATCTTCATGTAAAAGTATATAGGAAATGTGGGAATTTTTCAAATGTTTTGGCTCCTACAAGATCTTAAAAATTATATAAAGTGATACTAAAAATAAATTATAACATTATTACATGCTATGCTACAACATATTTATTAAATACAATTTACTCAATGTGCATAAKTGGAGTCTCCCTTTYAGGTTGTTTGATTTACAATATAGGGACATAAACACAGTCTTGGTGGGTCCATGTCGATTAAAGCAGCCCCCCACACCATTCTGATTCAGAGGGGTTGGGTTAATTGTGGAAGASACATTTCAGTTGAAGACATTCAGTTGTACAACTGACTAGGTATCCCCCTTGCCCTTGCCCTTGCCCTTTCCATTTCACTATTTCTAGAAGGATCTTTCAGCAAGACAGCAGAGAGGCTTGATGAGGTTGACTGAGACAAGGGTGTGTTCAAAGAAGGAGGAGAGCAGATCCTCTTTATAAACACTCCGGCTACAGTACAGTTCTCCACCTGTCTGCTCATCAAAACCAAACAAGCCTTGGAGAGAGAGAGAGAGAGAGAGGAGGAGCCATAAAGGTAGGTTTCATTTTACTTTTACTAATGGAATATTACAAGCACTTCATCACTGTATAACATCTTACATCATGACCGATATTTTGGTGTCAAAAAGCATTATTTTAAAGTTGTTATCTAGTAAATATGCCTAGTTTGGATCACAGTGACTCGCATAATGTAATATTTATCAAGCAGAGAACTAGTCAGAAAATGTGTTTTGTTTTAAAGTGATTATGTAATGGCATGTAATACTGCAACAGCATGCCAGCTATAATTTTTWTCATATCACTTAAAACTTGATCAATGACATACGGTACTGTTTGTTTGTAATCTATATAGGTCAAGTAAAAAAAAAGGGATTCTGTCCGCAAAATGTATTGTTTTCCTTAAATAGTTAACAGAGAATTAATTTATGATCCCTAGCCAGCTTGGGTGGAATTGAACTCATATATCAGCACTTAGTCCTACATACATTTTGGCTCACACAGTCTGCAGCTAAACCCACTACAATGACACACAAGATTGTGTGTCACTTTGTCAAATATTGGCATTAATAGATTGATGCCTCATTACAATTTGAGCAGAATTTGAGCAAAAAACATGTTTTCCTGTTAAAGGTGAAAGACAAAGGTACAGTTACTCCTGATTTCACTCCAAATCGTCCAAAACAGTTTATTTTATTTCATTATAAGAATATTTAAAAGCATCACAACACCACAAACGTTTCATATTTCTTGAGGACAGAAGGGGGAGGAGAAAGGTTGAATCAAGYCRCTTCAGTCACTCTTTCCCTGTCAAATTAGTCAGAGTATCATACTCTATTTGCATAGTTAAATCCACTGGCTATTTTACATACTGTAGTTTTTACATTCATCTCGTTCATCCAGAAACAAATCAGCTGCTCAATGTTAAGGCTGTCACGAGAGACTTCTTTTCCATAACAGTTTGCATTCAATATCTCTTTCCTCAATCATAAAATCCTAATATCATCTTGTTTCTTATACATCTTTATAAAATATTTTCTAAAACAGACAAACACCTTTTTGCCCCTTCTACATCTTTTCAGTGGCTATGTGGCTCCCAACAGTGTTGGCACTGTTTCTGGGTAAGAATTGTATTCCCTTTTCCCCAACATCTTTAAACTAAAAACAGCCCATCAATTAGACCTTGTATACTGACCACACAGTATGCTGATATAGTTACCTTATTTGCTCTACTGTAACACATATCCATGTTTTTAGATCTCACTATCTATGTACAAGTTATACATGTGCAACATATACAACATACACATTACGTTTTGTGATCTTTCTTTTTACAGGATGAGAATGTTTAGACTGTTTTCTTTGCCCAGGTACAGCCCCTGACCTCTTCTTTACCCAGCAGTCCTTGGATGAGTCCTTCAGTGATACCAGAGCAGGTGAACCATGTGAGTGTACATGCTAATATGCTATATAAGACGTATCCTTCATGGTTTAGTGTAAATCAATCTAAATTGTAATATTSAGCATGGACAAGGCCATTTCTGTCACTTTTGTGCTAGTCTTTTAAATAATGTACTTGTAATCTAATTGAGAACCACATTTGCCCCTATTCAACAGCTCACTGCTCACAGGSATTCCTGGTTGACAAAGACTTTGCTGGGAACGACATTCTGAYGGTGTATGAACGGRACCRCCATCATTGCCAGCTTGCCTGCACTCAGAACCCYSRGTGTTCMTACTTCAGCTACGTGGTTAAAGAGTATAATCTATTTGAGTACTTGGGTTGCCTGTTTGGGTGGTGGTCGCACCACTTCTTTCTGTAAATAGTTGAAGGATGTGGCTAGAGAAATGTCACCTCTCTCATGGACTGACTGTGCATGAGATCAAAATGATAAACAGTATTTGTTTACAATTACATTGATTATAATTTTTTTATGTAAAACAAGAAATGACTGGGAAAGTGCATCAGTATTGTCTTGTATTTCAAAACACAGATTCCTTGCTATAAAAGCATACCTTTGGTCAACCAACTATGACAAACTATCCAGAATCATATCTGGTTACACTAGGAAGGGCTGCAGTGAAGGTTGGACCAATATAAAACCTGCTCACATATTACTTACAATTGTTAAACATGTTTTCAGCGTTCACAGTGAAGGAGTTGTAAATGAGCTCTAAATTGAGATGATGGAGTGATCTAGCACAACAACATTAGCATGAAGGAGGTTTATTGAGCTTCAAAAATTCAGCTCCTTTTAATCCAAGTAGTTTTATATTAAACATTGATGTCAGGTCGGGGTGATTCCTACCAAACCGAAACTAAAATTTCATCCATAGAGGTGTCCTTTGGAGGAAGGATTGTTGAATATAACAGTATTGTGGCATTGTACCTTGAAGCATAATTGAGAAATATCTTACTGAAGTTTGAATATTTGTGACATGTTGGCTCTATTGGCTTCCTTTAAGATCCAAGTGGACATGTTTATCGAAATTTTTTACATATTAATCAAAAATGAAAACTGAAATGTAGAGTCAAGTATATTAACACTTTGTTATGGCAAGCCTGAATAAGTTTAGAAGCAAAAATATCCTTAACAAGTCAGATAATAAGTTACATGGACTCACTCTTTGTGCAATAATATTGTTTAACATGATTTCTGAATCCCATAACGCTAAAAGTAGCAGAGATCCCAGTCTGGAACTTTGATATGGACGTAGAGTATTATTATGATTGCACCCCCTTTCCCCTTGAACAGCCTCAATTCGTTGGGACTCTACAAGGTGTCGAAAACGTTCAACAGGGATGCTGGCCCATGTTAACTCCAATGCTTCACATAGTTGTGTCAGGTTGGCTGGATGTCTTTGGGTGATAAACATTGTTGATAACATGGAAACTGTTGAGCTTGAAAAACCCGGCGCTTGCGTTCTTGACATACTCAAACAGGTGTGCCTGGCCACCTACTACCATAACCCGTTAAAGGCACTTAAATATTTGTTTTGCCCATTCACCCCTCTAAATGGCACACATAAACAATGTTTCAATTGTCTCAAGGCTAAACACCTTTTTAACTTGTCCTCCCCTCTATCTACACTGATTTGAAGTGGACTTAACAGGTGATATAATGAGGGATCATAGCTTCACCTGAATTCACCTGGGTCAGTCTATGTCATGGAAAGAGCATGTTTTTGTACACTCAGGTTATGTAACAATCCTTCCTCTAAAGGATTCATTCTATGGATTACTTATTTTAGTGAAAACTCCCCAAAAGTTCTGTATTTTTTGGTCTTAGTTTCTATGAGGAATCAGCCCGTCTTTTTGCTCTGTCACACAGGTTCAGCAGTAGAGTAAGTGTTTACTCTGGTTTAGTGAGGGAGGAGCAGGCGGAAAGCCAGAAGTTTGCAGGGGAGTATATAAGGAAACTGCCACATCTTCAATGCTGAGGACCAGATAGCAGCTCTGAGAACAGTGTCAGCACAAAGCCTCACTGACGCTGTCTGGGTCCACTCCCAATACAATGCTTTTTGTCCCAGAGTGGGCTATTGGAATCCACCAAATGCAAAGTGTGTTGTTCATAGACAAAGAGAAAAAGTATGGGGTTTGAGAGATTGCATAAATCCATGTCAATTTGTGTGCCAGAAAAGTAAGTTGATTTTGCATCCATTCTCTCCTTTGTCTGATATTTGTAAACTATTACTTCAAAGTAATGAAAACACTTTACTTGAAGGGGGTTAATCATTCTTAACACCTTGGACAGTACATAGTACATTTCAAATCATGTCACCTTTATGARGTACAGTATCCTTTGACAACCGTTTAGGTACATTTATTTAACATCAATGTCTGTCTATCAGGACATTTTTAGGACAATTGTTTATCTTCTGTCCTTAGGCACACAATCAAACAATTCCTCAGAGCTTAAATATTACATGGGTCGAGGTTTATTGACGTGGAAGAGGGCACAGACGGCTTGCCGAGCCAATGGAGATGATTTAGCAAGCATCCTCACCCAAGAGGATTACACAGCATTCCAAAGCATAACAAAGACACAGTGGTATGATATGTGGATCGGACTCTACTGGAACACTTCTACCAGAATGTGGCAGTGGTCCAATGGGGACCTCTTTCCATACTGTGTGTCTGAGCCTCAACTGGGTGCTAGTAACTGCTGCTCCCTGACCCGTAAGGGCCATGGACAGACAGAACACACCTCCCTGGACAAGATAGACTGCTCTCTGAAGAGACCGTTCCTTTGCACTGGAAGTAAGACTGCCATCTTTTATTGAACAGACAGAGAGAGGAAAATATAGGCAGAGGTTGCATCAAAGGCACTAGGCTGGACTAAAACCTTTTCTGACACTATAGACATGTGTTCCAGAGGCTGTGTCATTACCGCTAGACCAGCCAGGCCACAAGACTGCCATCTCATTGGGGATATTGGGGGATGTAATACAGGGACAGGGACTGTCACATGGGACATTGAGATGCTACATGTACCCTATTCCGGCCACCTCTCTCTCCCCAATCTCACTAGGAACAAATGAAAATGTTTGTTCATGTGGTTTCTAATATGATATAATAGTTCCATACTGGTAAACATAGAACACAGAGGCTTGCTGCTACACAGTTACAAAGTAATTTATAGTCTTTAAAGGACATTGGAAGAAAAGTGAATTATTTTTAGACAAATAAGCTGAATATCATTTGAGTGGCTGTCTGATCTTACCATTCCTGTGTCCTTCTAGAAAAGAGAATCAAGCAGACCATTGTAAGAATGTCTCTGAAATCTATCTCAGGAGCTGACCTCAATGACCCAGTGGTAAAGGAACAGATGTTGGAGCAGGTACAGTAGTCCTACATCTCCCACATCAGAAATCAACGTCATGCTCACTCATTTCACTCTTCTCATGATTATGAATAAAACTTGACATCACAAAGAATTACATTTAGGATACTCAATTAAAATGAGGGCTGCTGACATTATCTAGTTTGATCATATCTCATAGATCAGAAAGGAGTTTGCTAAGAACGGAAACTTCATCAAAGACCTGCGCTGG
>NC_036864.1:9243245-9296375 GCF_002910315.2 Salvelinus sp. IW2-2015
ATGAGGAAGCGCGGTGGACGTGTGGCGAAGCCGCGTGGATACCTGAGCCAACCTCCCCGGCTTACCGTGAGTGCAAGACGCCGGAGCCGCCACCGCGGACAGATGCCCACCCAGACCCTCCTCTTGAGTTGTAGGGGTGCGTTCGGAGTCCGCACCTCAGGAGGGGGGTACTGTAACGTCCTGACCAGAGTTATTATGTGTTTTGCTTGTTTAGTGTTGGTCAGGACGTGAGCTGGGTGGGAATTCTATGTTGTGTGTCTAGTTTGTCTGTTTCTATGTCCAGCCTAATATGGTTCTCAATCAGAGGCAGATGGTAATCGTTGTCCCTGATTGAGAATCATATATAGGAGGCTTGTTTTGTGTTGGGATTTTGTGGGTGTTTGTTTCCTGTCTCTGTGATTGTCTCCACCAGATAGGTCTGTCTCGGTTTTTGCACATTTGTTATTTTGTATTGTTTGTAGTGTTCTTTATTAAACATGTTTAACACTAGCCGCGCTGCACTTTGGTCCTCTCCTTCACCCCTGGAAGAAAACCGTTACACATAGTAACATGTTTTAGTGAGGGATCTGCATTGTATAATTCTTCATAATGATGTTACACACTCAATTATTGTTGACATTCTTACATAAAATATGTTTGATTAGTGCCTACAGTATTACCATTATTTTCACCCTACGGCAAGAATGGTGAGATGGGGGCACAAATCACAACAATGTAGAATTATGTGCCCACTTCCAGGTGGCATGGTTCAGAGAACTAAAGATGGAGACAGACAGATTGTTGTGGGTGTGACAGAATGACACTATCCATGTTATCAAGTTAATCAACGTTTGTATATCATTAGAGTTTTCCCTGGTGTCATGGTTTGTTGACTGTCAGTTATTACAGTCATAAACACAGACTCATGGATAGCAGGGGAGAGGTGTGGGGTTCTTGCACTTATTCATGTAGTTGATGGCTGTTATACATGAATCACCTTGATAAACCAAGTCATCACAGATCAGTTAGTGAAGGTTCAAAGATTTGACAGACTCATTTTATTTATGTTATTTAGCATTTATCTAAATTGACATAAAGACAGGGAAGTAAAAGCACATCCTAACTACTTATGACACTAAACTCCAACTAAATAAGATATCAGGAACTATAGTCTTTTGTATGTCCAGAATGACATTTCACTTTGTTAACACAATTGGGTATTAGGCTGCCATAGCCCTGCAGGTACCATATATAAGACAGGACTTAATATACAATCACTGGAAGGTCTATGATACTCATATATTCAAACAGCATGTTTCTAGCCAAATGCATAGACATGGGTAATTGTAATTATACTGCAGTATGCTGTGCAGCATGCTCTTATTGTACTATGTACAGGCTACTGCTGTCTAATTTTGAAATATCTTGATTAACTGACCTCTGATCTTGAACTCCCTCTAGTTTATATTCAAAATAATGGTAAATATTTTTCAGACCGAAAATAACTACTCTGATTGATTGCTCTGGCTGGGGCCGCTATGCTTCACCTCACCTAGCTTCTCTGAGCACTGAGGTTTGAGTTATAATTGTAATGCAATATGTGGATTGTTCAATATGAGTGTCCATGGTCTTAAAAGGCAAATGACAATGGTTATGCATGCTTGCTAAGTTATTCAATAGAGTCACCAAAGGAAAATTAGCCAAGAGGGCCCACAAACAGTATACCTCTCCCAGAAATACAGATTTAGGGTTAATTCCATTACAAGGGGAGAACTGGCATGAAAATTGTCAATTGAGATTTACCTATCATTTCCCTGAGCCAAAGCCTTGATTTACCAATCAAATGAGGAGCAGGACATATCAGGTTGTCTACACTGAGTGCACATAACACTAGAAACAACTTTCTAATATTCAGTTCCAATCCCCCTTTTCCCCTCAGAACAGCCTCAATTCGTTGTGCCATGGACTCTACAAGGTGCTGAAAGCAGGGGATGCTGGCCCATGTTGACTCCAATGCTTCCCACAGTTGTGCCAGGTTGGCTGGATGTCCTCTGGGTGGTGGACCATTCTTGATACACACAGAAAACTGTTGAGCATGAAAAACCCAGCAGCGTGACAATTAATGACACAAAACGGCACGCCTCGCACCTACTGTTCAAAGATCCTTAAATGTTTTGTGCTGCATATTTACCCTCTGAATGCACACACATACAATCCATGTCTCAATTGTCTCAAGGCTTAAAAATCCTTCTGTAACCTGTCTTCTCTCCTTTATTTACACTGAAGTGGATTTAACAAGTGAGATCGATAAGGGCACATAGAATTCACCTGGATTCACCGCGTCAGTCTACTGTATGTCATGGAAAGAGCAGGTGTTCCTAATGTTTTGTACACTCAGTGTATATCACCACAGTGATTTGAACTCTAGTCTTGGTCAGATTCCAACCAAAGAATAGCAAATTGTAATTTGATGATTCCAAGCACAAGTTGTTATGTTTATGTACAGTATTTGGGAAATGTTGATCTTAGGTTATGTTGATCCTACATGATCTTAACAATTATTTTATAAGATATTAAACCACCTAGAGCACTGGTGCATGAAGTTAAGCAACATAATAAAAAAATCACCATCAAAATATGTCAGTTTAATTTAGAGATGTCTGTTTATTTGTGTCACACACGCCTATGTCACACTTCCATATCTGTGGTGGAAAGTGGCAGAGCTACAGCACTATTTGTCAGTCCAGGAGACATCCTGAAAATCGGTCTTCTCATGAAAAATTTCTGTAGTATCTGAACGGTTAGGCCTACAACTAATATGACCGCAGATACGGAAGTGTGACACAGGCGGATGAGGTGGATTGAGATGCAGTACGTGTAAATAAACAGATATCTCTAGCTGAAACGGACATATTTGATGGGGATTTTTTTATTATGTAGCTTAACTTGACTCACCTGTGCTCTAGGGGTATAATATATTATAAAATAATTGTTAAGATCATATAGGATCAAAACGTCCTAAGATCAACATTTCCCAAATACTGTACATAAACATAACAACTTATGCTTGGAATCATCAAATTACAATTTGCTACATCCTCTATTTTCCTAGTTATATCCACCGGCTATTTAAAAAAAAAAAGGTTTTATGTATTTATTGCATATTCGAAACATACAAAATACTTGCAGTGAAGCCGCTCAACAACTACATCATACCAGTCATCCAACAGACTCCCATTCAGAGCGACACACAGAAGCATCCAGGGTCAATGCCCTGCTCAAGGGCATGTTGACCGATCTACCACCAGGCCAAAAAACGTGAACCCGAATCCTCCAAGATCCCCCCCCACAGTTCCCCAATAGATGTCCCTCAACCATTCGAGACCCCTCCCACAGTCCCCCCCCCAGGAAGAAAAATAAGAAATAAAAAATAAAATTTATTCCATTCTCCACCCCCAAGAACCCCCCAATGCACCAACAACCAAGAGAATCAACTAAAGAGAAAAAAGGAAAAGACAGAAGAAAACAACAAACAACAACGCAATTTTTTTTATATATATATTTAAAATACCGGCTATTTTACATACTGTAGCTTTTACATTAATCTCGGCACCCAGAACTAAATCAGCTACTCAATGTTAAGGCTGTCACGAGAGACTTCTTTTACATACCAGTTTGCATTCAGTATCTCTTTTCTCTATCACAAATTCCTAATATCATCTTATTACTTATACATCTTCATAAAATATTTTTAAGTTCTAAGTCTTTAGAAATTGTAGAAAACATTTTGAAAATGAAATCAGAAATATTTCATTTACATAGGAATTCACACCCTTGAGTCAATACTTTGTAGTAGCACCTATGGCAGCGATTACAACTGTGAGTCTTTCTGGGTAAGTCTCTAAGAGCTTTCCACACCTGGATTGTGCAACTCTTGCCCATTAATATTTTCAAAATTCTTCAAGCTCTGTCACATTTCTTGTTGATCATTGTTAGAAAAACCAAGCAAACTGAACCAGGTTTTCCTATAGGATTTTGCCCATGCTTAGCTCTATTCCGTTTATTTTTTATTTGTAAAAACTCCTTAGTCTTTAATGATTACAAGCACACTCATAACATGAGGAAGCCACCACTATGCTTGAAAATATGCATAGTGCTTCTCAGGAATGTGTTGTATTGGATTTGCCCCAAACATAACACTTTGTATTCAGGACCAAAAGTTAATTGCCTGCCACATTTCTTGCAGTTAACGCCTTGTTGCAAACTGGATGCTTGTTTTGGAATATGTTTTATTCTGTGCAGGCATTCTTCTTTCACTCTGCCAATCAGGTTAGTATTGTGGAGTAACTACAATGTTGTTGAGCCATCCTCAGTTTTCTCCGATCACAGCCATTAAACTCTGTAACTGCTTTAAAGTCACCATTGGCTTAATGGTGAAATCCCTGAGCGGTTTACTCTCCAAGAATATGCATGTCCTTGCTTCAGATCCTGAGCAACAGGCAGTACGATTTGGGTATGTCATTTTAGGCAAACATTTTTAAAAACTGGCGGATCTTCAAGAGCCATTGATGTCAGTCCATGGGTGATTGATCACAAAACTAAAGCAAGACATTTCCTCCATGGAAGGGTCCTTTGGAGGAAGGATTGTTGACATCTATTTGACATTTGTACCT
Organism: Salvelinus sp. IW2-2015; assembly: GCF_002910315.2. Taxonomy (NCBI): domain Eukaryota; kingdom Metazoa; phylum Chordata; class Actinopteri; order Salmoniformes; family Salmonidae; genus Salvelinus; species Salvelinus sp. IW2-2015. Next base: position 9,247,898 of record NC_036864.1, read on the forward strand.
TAAAGCATACTTGAGAAACTGAAGTTGGAATATTTGTGACATTTTGGCTTTACCCAGGGCTCCTTTAGGACTCCATACTTTCATCTGTAGGTACTACAAAGTCAAAGTTTGTGTCATATGAAGCTTTAACGCTATGAGTAGTATTTTGATTTCAATTGCACATTTCTTACATACATTAATGCATATTGAAAAATATGACCATGTTTAAAAATATATATATTTTTAGATTTGGCACATTTTTCTGCATGATCCCTTCATCCATCCCATAAAGCTAATAGTAGCAGAGATCCCACTCTGGAAATGTGATACGGACGTGGAATACAGTGGCTTCAGAAACTATTCACACCACTTGACTTTTTCCAAATGTTGTTTTACAGCCTGAATTTTAAAAAATACGTCACTGGGCTACACAGAATAACCTATAATGTCAAAGTGGAATTATGTTTCTAGAAATGTTTTTGTCTTGAGTCACTTTGTTATGGCAAACCTAAATAAGTTCAGCAGTAAAAATGTTCTTAACAAGTCACATAATTGTCAGGATTTGGCCAGGATTGTTCAGGTTTTGGTCACTAGATGCCCCCATTGCGCCTTTTTTGAACCTTTTGTTTTTCCCTTGTTCTAATTATTATTTGCACCTGTGTGTCATTTCCTTGTTGGTATTTAAACCCTGTGTGTTCCTCAGTTCTTTGCTCAGTGTTTGTATGTTAGCACCCAGCCCCAGCCATGCTGTGAACTTATATTTCTCTTTTTGGATTTTCCAGAGGTACTCTGGTTTTGTTCTTGTTTATTTTTGATTAGTCTTTTGAAATTAGTTTTTTCCCTGCTGTTCTTACCACTTTGTGGATTTTCTTTGTATTTTGGAGGATATCCATTTTTTCTCTTGGCTTTACTTTTGACGTTGTGGATTTATATTTTTTGCCTGAAGATCTTTTACCTTGATTAAACCACCGTCTCTAGTACTGCTGTGTCTGCCTCATCTTCTGGGTTCTGCCGACTATTAGTGACTGTTTCTCACACCGGGTCCTGACAATAATAAGTTGCATGGACTCTTTGGGAAAAAATATTGTTTAACATGATTTTTGAATCCTATAATGCTAAAAGTAGCAGAGATCCCAGTCTGGAACTTTGGTATGGGTGTAGGGTATATTATGAGTTGCACCCCTTTTTGCCCTTAGAACAGCCTCAATTTGTTTGGGCATGGACTATACAAGGTATCGAAAGCGTTCCATAGAATGCTGGCCCATGTTGACTCCAATGCTTCCCACAATTGTGTCAAATGGTCTGGATGTCCTTTGGGTGGTGGACCATTCTTGAAACACACAGGAAACTGTTGAGCTTGAAAAACCGAGCAGTGGTGTAGTTCTTGACACAATCAAACAGATGTACCTGGCCCCTACTACCATACCCTGTTCAAAGGCACTTAAATATTTTATCTTGACCATTCACCCTCTAAACGGCACACATACACAATCCATGTCTCAATTGTCTCAAGGCTTAAAAATCCTTCTTTAACCTGTCTCCTCCCCTTCATCTACACTGATTGAAGTGGATTGAACAGGTGACATCAATAAGGGATCTTATTTTTCACCTGGATTCACCTGGTCTGTCATGGAAAAGGTAACTAATGTTTTGTATATTCAGTGCATTTCAACAATCCTTCCTCCAAACGACCATTCTATGGATTATATTTTGTGAAAATCCGAGTTCTGAACCTTTTTGGTTCTAGTTTGATAAGGAATCACCCTTGTGCTTGGTCTGTCCACACAAGCCCAGCAGTAGAGATACCAGTGTTTACTCTGGGTAGTGAGGGGAGGAGCCACCATCTTCAATGCTGAGGACCAGATAGCAGCTCTGAGAACAGTGTCAGCACAGAGTCTCACTGACGCTGTCTGGGTCCACTGCCAATGCCATGCCTTTTGGCCCAAACTGGGCTATTTGAATACACCAAATGCAAAGTATGTTGTTATAGACAAAGTGCAAAAGTATGGGTTTTGAGAGATTGCACAAGTTCATGGCACTTTGTGTGCAAGAAAAGTAAGTTGATTTTGCATCCCTTCTCTCCCTTGTCTGATATTTGTAAACTATTACTTCAAAGTAATGAAAACACTTTACTTGAAGAGGATTAGTCATTCTTAACACCTTGGTACAGTACATAGTACATTTCAAATAATGTCACCTTTATCAGTTACAGTATCCTTTGACAACCGTCTAGATACATGTATTTAACATCAATGTCCGTGTCTTTCAGGACATTTTTAAGACAATTGTGTATTTTCTGTCCTTAGGCACCAATCAAGCTCAGAGCTTAAATATTACATGGGTTGGGGTTCATTGACATGGGATGGGGCACTGGGAGCTTGCTGAGCCAATGGCGATGACTTAAAGAGCATCCTCACCCAAGAGGATTACACAGCATTCCAAAGCATAACAAAGACACAGTGGTATGATATGTGGATCGGACACTACTGGAACACTTCTACCAGAATGCGGCAGTGGTCCAATGGGGACCCCTTTCCATACTGTGTGTCTGAGCCTCAACTGGGTGCTAGTAACTGCTGCTCCCTGAACCGTAAGGGCCATGGACAGACAGAACACGCCTCCCTGGACAAGATAGACTGCTCTCTGACCCGTAAGGGCCATGGACAGACAGAACACTCCTCCCTGGACAAGATAGACTGCTCTCTGAAGAGTTTCTTTCCACTGGAAGTAAGAATGCCAGCTTTTATAACAGATAGAGAGAGGAGAAGACAGGCAGAGGTCGTGTCAAAGGGCACTAGACTGGATTCAAACCTATTCTGACACTATAGACATSTGTTCCAGAAGCTGTGGCATTACCACTAGACCAGACAGGCCACAAGATTGACATGTTATTGGGGTTATTGTGGGTAAGACAGGGACAGRGATGGCATTTTAGCCCCAATAGGGTCCCATTGCAGCAAGAACTGTCACGTCGGACACAGAGATGCTACAGTTAGCCTACTCCAGCCACATTTCTCTCCCCACCTTCCAAATAAATAGTTCCCTCGGAAATGATTCAGATACGTTTACTTTATCCACATTTTGTTAGGTTACAGCCTTATTCTAAAATTGATTATTTTGTTTTTTCCCCTCATCAATCGCCACACAGTACCCCATAATGACAAAGGAAAACAGGATTATATAAATGTTAGCAAATGTATAAAAAAAACTGAAATATCACATTTACATAAGTATTCGGACCTTTACTCAATACTTTGTTGAAGAACATTTGGCAGCGATTACAGCCTCGAGGCTTCTTGGGTTTGACGCTGCAAGCTTGGCACACCTGTATTTGGGGAGATTCTCCCATTCTTCTCTGCAGATCCTCTCAAGGTCTGTCAGATTGGATGGGGAGTGATGCTGCACAGCTATTATCAGGTCTCTCCAGAGATGTTCGATCAGGTTCAAGTCCGGGCTCTGGCTGGGCCACTCAAGAACATTCAGAGACTTGTCCAGAAGCCACTCCTGTATTGTCTTGGCTGTGTGCTTAGGGTCGTTGTCCTGTTGGAAGGTAAACCTTTGCCCCATGTCCGAGGTCCTGAGCGCTCTGGAACAGGTTTTCATCAGGGATCTCACTGTACTTTGCTCCGTTCATCTTTGCCTCAATCCTGACTAGTCTCCCAGTCCCTGCCGCTGAAAAACATCCCCACTACCAATTACTTTCAGTTAGTGTTCAGTGTGTCAAATCGGAGGGCCTTTTGTCCGGACCTCTGGCAGTCTTTATGGGGGTGCCACAGGGTTCAATTCTCGGGCCGACTCTTTTCTCTGTATATATCAATGATGTCGCTCTTGCTGCTGGTGATTCTCTGATCCACCTCTACGCAGACGACACCATTCTGTATACATCTGGCTCTTCTTTGGAAACTGTGCCAACAAACCTCCAAACGAGCTTCAACGCCATACAACACTCCTTCAATGGCCTCCAACTGCTTTTAAATGATAGTAAAACTAAGTGCATGCTCTTTAACCGATTGCTGCCCGCACCCTCCCGCCCGACTAGCATCACTTCTCTGGACGGTTTTGACCTAGAATATGTGGACAACTACAAATACCTAGGTGTCTGGTTAGACTGTAACCTCTCCTTCCAGACTCACATTAAGCATCTCCAATCCAAAATTAAATATAGAATTGGCTTCCTATTTCGCAACATAGCCTCCTTCAACTCATGCCGCCAACCATACCCTCGTAAAACTGACCATCCTACCGATCCTTGACTTCAGCGATATCATTTACAAAATAGCCCCCAACACTCTACTCAGCAAACTGGATGTAGTCTATCACAGTGCCAACTGTTTTATCACCAAAGCCCCATATACTACCCACCACTGCGACCTGTATGCTCTCGTTGGCTGGCCCTCACTACATATCCRTCGCCAAACCCACTGGCTCCAGGTCATCTATAAGTCTTTGCTTGGCAAAGCCCCGCCTTATCTCAGCTCACTGGTCACCATAGCAACACCCACCTGAAGCACACGCTCCAGCAGGTATATTGCACTGGTCATCCCCAAAGCCAACACTTCCTTTGGCTGCCTTTCCTTCCAGTTCTCTGCTGCCAATGATGAATGATTTGCAAAAATCTCTGAAGCTGGAGTTTTATATCTCCCTCTCTAACTTTAAGCATCAGCTGTCAGAGCAGCTTACCGATCACTGTACCTGTACACCGCCAATCTGTAAATAGCACACCCGACTACCTCATCCCCATATTATTACTTACCCTCTTGCTCTTTTGCACATCAGTATTTCTACTTGCACATCATCATCTGCACATCTATCACTCCAGTATTAATGCTAAATTGTAATTATTTTTGCCTCTATGGCCTATTTATTGCCTTACCTCCCTATAAGGCCTATTTATTAGGGCCTCCCTACTCTTCTACATTTGCACACACTGTACATGATTTTTTTCTATATTTATTTTCTTTTGTGTTATTGACTGTACGTTTGTTTATGTGTAACTCTGTGTTGTTTTTGTCGCACTGCTTTGCTTTATCTTTATCTTATCTTTATCAGATCATGTTTCCATACTGGTAAATAAAGAAAACGGAGGCTTGCTACTACACAGTTCCAAAGAAATGTTGAGCCTTTAAAGTACATTGGAAGAAAGGGGATATATATTTATTGTAAATACGCTGAATATCATTTGAGTGGCTGTCTCATCTTATCATTCCTGTGTCCCTCTAGAAAAGAGAATGAAGCAGACCATTGTAAGGATGTCTCTGAAATCTATCTCAGGAGCTGACCTCAATGACCCAGTGGTAAAGGAACAGATGTTGGAGCAGGTACAGTAGTCCTACATCTCCCACATCAGAAATCAACGTCATGCTCACTCATTTCACTCTTCTCATGATTAGGAATAGGAACTTGACATCACATAGTATTACATTTAGGATGCTCAATTAAAATGGGTGTTGCTGTCTTTATATAGTGTGATCATATCTCATAGATCAGAAATGAGCTGGCCAAGAACGGGAACTTCATCCTAGACCTATGCTGGAGAGAACTGCCTAATGGAGACGTTTTTTGCAAAACAGTTGAACTTGAAAGCCCTGACGAATGTACACACTTTGTGTCACAGTTATGAAAATGACCCTCCTTATGTTTAGTCTGTTTTTCAGAATCCTTTGTATAGTGTGTTAGGTTTTGCATCCCATTGACAGTATGGAAATGAAGTAAGGTGTTCATGAACTAATTCCAGTGAGAGTCTTTGTACTGTTGTGTTTGTTTTCTTTGGTCAGTGTGAGTCTGGATGAAGAGGACCAGCCATGATGATGCAACAGGAGAGGCATGGAACGTCAAAGAAAACTAAAATAGTCCATTATAAATAATATATTAAATAAGATTATTAAATTATTTTTAGTTTACGTTATTCACGTTGTGAAAGTTAGCTTTCTCTTATGAAATACAAAAGAAAAATATAAAGTATATTTATGTTAGGCTAGATTTAGATTTGACTATATTTCACTAATGCAACATACAATTATAATCTAGATGTTTTGTTGGTGTTTGAACGTATTGTGATTAAAAAAAAGCTTGTTGGGCAATTTGATTAGTGAAGAGAAGTGGATTTTAAAGTTTGTAGTTAAAACATGTATGGTGACAGTGAGGGATTTTCATAGTGTAACTTTCTTCATAATGATGTTACACTCTCACTTATGGATGTAACTGTTGACATTCTTACATAAAATATGTTTGATTTGTGACATCAGTATTATCATTATTTTCACCCTCCAGCAGGAATGGTGAGATGGGGACACAAATCACAACAATGTAGAATTACGTGCCCACTTCCAGGTGGCATTGTTCAGAGAACTGTAAAGAAGGAGACAGACAAACTCTTGTAGGTGTAACAGAATAACAGAATCCATGTTATCAAGYTAATCAACGTTTGGATATCATTAGAGTTTTCCCTGGTGTCATGGTTTGTTGACTGTGTCAGCTATTACAGTCATAAACACAGACTCATGGATAGCAGGGGAGAGGTGTGGGGTTCTTGCCCTTATTCATGTAGTTGATGGCTGTTATACATTAATCACCTTGATAAACCAAACACCATGAATCAGTTAGTGAAGGTTCAAAAGATTTGACATCCTACAATTTTTGAATGATGTCATTTAGCATTTATCCAAATTGACAAAAAGACAGGGAAGTAAAACCACATACTAACTACTTGTAACACTAAACTCCAACTAAATAATCTATCAGGAACTATGCTTTGGTAAATACAGAATTACATTGCACTTTGTTAACACAAATGGGTATTAGGCTGCCATAGCCTTGCAGGTACCACATATAAAACAGGACTTAATATACAATCACTGGAAGGTCTATGATACTCATATATTCAAACAGCAGGTTTCTAGCCAAAGGCATAGACAGGGGTAATTGTAATTATACTGCAGTATGCTCTTATTGTACTATGTACAGGCTACCGCTGTCTAATTTTGATCAACTGACCTCTGATCTTGAACTTCCTCTAGTGGAGATTTAAAATACTGGTAAATAAAACTGATTGATTGGTCTTGCTGGGGCCCCTATGCTTTCCCTCACCTAGATGCTCTGAACACTGAGGTGTGCCTTATTATTGTAATGTGATATGTGTGTCCATGACCTTAAAAGACAAATGGCAATGGCCATGCTTGCTTGATATGTTATTTAAAGTTACCAAAGGAAACCTAACCTAGTCAAGAGGGCCCCAAAAAATAGTATACCTCTTCCAGAAAGACAGATTTAGGGTTAATCCATTTACAGGGAAGAACTGACATGAACATTTTCACAGAGAATTTACCCATCATTTCCCTAAGCGCAAAGTCTTGATTTACCAATCAAATGAGAGCAAGGTCATATCAGGTTCTCTGAACTGAGTGGCACAATTATTAGAGAACACCTTCTAATATTGAGTTGCAGTTCTCAACAGGTGTGCTGGCACCTATTACACATACCCCTTCAAAGCACTTAAATATTTTGTTTTGCCCATTCACCCTCTAAATGGCACACATAAACAATCCATGTTTTTCAATTGTCTCAACGGCTTAAACATCCTTCTTTAACTTGTCCCCTCCCCTTCATCTACACTGATTGAAGTGGACTTAACAGTGATATCAATGAGGGATCATAGCTTCACCTGAATTCCCGCGTCAGTCTATGTCATGGAAAGAGCATGTTTTGTACACTCAGGTATGTCAACAATCCTTGCAAACGTTCCTTTGCACTGGAAGTAGAACCATCTTTTTATTGAACGAGTAGAGAGAGAGAAATACAGGCAGAGGTTGAGTCAAAGGGCACTAGACTGAATTCAAAGCTTGTTCTGACACCATAACGTGTTCCGAGGTTGTGGCATTCCACTAGACGACAGGCCACAAGACTGCCATCTTATTGGGTTTTGTGGATGTAATACAGGGACAGGGATGGCATTTTAGCCCGACAGCCGTCCACAGCAGCAAACATGTCACATGTCAGACACAGAGATGTAGCCTACTCCAGCCACCTTCTCTCCCACCTTTAGATATATCAGTTGAGAGTCGGAAATGTACATCAACTTAGGTTGGAGTATTAAAACACGTTTTTCACACCACTCCAAATTTCTTCTTAAACTATATTCTGGCAAGTCGTTTAGGAAATCTACTTTGTGCATGACATGTAATTTCTCAACAAATTGTTCACCAGACAGATTATTTTCACTTTATCACAATTCAGTTGTCCGATGTTTACTTACACTAAAGTTGACTGGCCTTTCACAGCTCTGAAAATTCCGGAAAATGATTCATGGCTTTAGAAGTTCTGATAGGCTAATTGAACATAATTTGAGTCAATTGGAGGTTACCTGTGGATGGTATTTCAGGCCTACCTTCAACTCAGTGCTCTTTGCTTGACATCCTGGGACAAATCAAAAGAAATCAGCCAGACCTCAGAAAACATGAGTAGACCTCCACAAGGTTCTGGTTTCATCTTGGAGCAATTTCCAAACAGCTGAAGGTACCCGTTTATCTGTACAACAATAATACGCAAGTATAAACACCATGACACGCACATCCTACCGCTAAGGAGGACGACGCGTCTGTCTCCTAGAGATGAACGTAGTTTGGTGCGAAAGTGACAAATCAATCCCAGAACAACAGCAATGGACCTGTGAGAGACCGCTGGAGAAGACACGGTACAAGAAGTATCTATATCCAAGTAAAAACAACGAGTCCTATATCCGACATAACCTGAAAGTCCGCTCAGCAAGGAAGAACCAGCTGCTCCAAAACCTCCTTAAAAAAGCCAGACTACGTTGGCAATTGCACATGGGGACAAAGATCGCACTTTTTGGAGAAATGTCCTCTGGTCTGATGAAACAAAAATAGAACTGTTGGTGCATAATGACCATCGGTATGTTTGGAGGAAAAGGGGGAGGCTTGCAAGCCGAAGACACCATCCCAACCATAGCAACGGCAGGGTGAAGCAAAGATGTTGTGGGGGGCTTTGCTGCAGGGGGACGAGGGCACTTTGGTCACTGCACAAATATAGAAGCACATGCATGCACGGAACGGAAAATGTGTGGATATATTGAAGAACAACTCTCAAGACCATTCCAGTCAGCAGTTTAAAGCTGGGTCGTCGCAAATGTGAGTTGTTCCAGAATTGGGGCTGCAGCGTTAGCAAGTGGTAGTTAGGCGTGGGACTATGTAAACCGAAAGTTGCAAGTTTAAATCCCTGGGTTAACTGAACAAGGCAGTCTCTCTGACCCACTGGGAATGTGATGAAAGAAATTAAAGCTGAAATAAATAATTCTCTCTTCGATAATTCTGACATTTCAAATTTTTACAATGAAGTGGTGACCTAAGACAAGGATTAAATGTCAGGAATTGTGAAAAACTGAGTTTAAATGTATTTGGCTGAGGTGTATGTAAWCCTCCGACTTCAACTGTATGTGCTCATGTGGTTTCCATTATGACATAATAGTTCCACACTGGTTAACATAGAACATAGAGTCTTGCTACTACACAGTTCCAAAGTTATTTACAGCCTTTAAAGTACAGTGGAAGAAAAGTTACTTATTTATTGTAAATAAGTTKAATCTCATTTGAGTGGCTGTCTCATYTTATCATTCCTATGTCCCTCTAGAAAAGAGAATSAAGCAGACCATTGTAAGRATGTCTCTGAAATCTAWCTCAGGAGCTGACCTCAATGACCCAGTGGTAAAGGAACAGATGTTGGAGCAGGTACAGTAGTCCTACATCTCCCACATCWGAAATCAACGTCATGCTCACTCATTTCACTCTTCTCATATGATCTCAAGTTTWTATTCCTATTGATCATATTATTAAACTCTGATGCTTGGTTAAMATAGRAGGGCTGCTGGCTTTATCTGGTTTGATCACATCTCATAGATCAGAAAGGAGTTTACGAAGAATGTTAACTTAATCCAAGCCCTACGCTGGAAAGACCTGCCGAATGGAGACRTTTAATGCAAAACAGTTGAACTTGGAAGCCCTCTAAGCACTTTTTTGTGTTAGAGTTATGAAAATGACCCTCCTTATGTTTAGTCTGTTGTTCAGATTCCCTTGTATATTTAGTTAATGTTATTCAAGTTATGATAGTTTGATGTGTATGAAGTAAATTCTTCATAATGAGAAATATATGTTACACACTTTTCATTAATTCTTTGATGTGAATACAATATCAAATTGCATTTCTTGAACCAAGATGGCCTCTGGTCAGGTGACTGACCCTATAAAGATGGCTGCCGAGCCCACCAAACATTATTTGGTTTGGTAGACATCAGAGGACTCTCATCCAGTATGAGTTCATGACAAAAACATACTTTTGCCTGTTCTCTATGAATGTGTTTTTCMCTCTGCGCTGGGATGGTTTTTGGTGCTACAATAAATTGGATTMTTRTSCACCTCACTCTCTAGCCGGAGCCCAATTGGCTGTTWGCATCCAACAACAACTAGTCTTTAKTCTTGGTRCACTAYAAMTYTACTCTAACCTGGTCTTACAAGCCACTTCATCAGTTTATTTCATTCACACTCACTTATGGATGTTACTGTTGACATTCTTAAATAAAATATGGTTGATTAGTGACAACAGTATTACCATTATTTTCACCCTCTTGCATGAATGGTGAGATGGAGGCACTAATTGAAACAATGTAGAACTATGTGCCCACATCATGGTGTTATGGTTCAGAGAACTGTTAAGATGAAGACTGTTGTAACATCATTATAATAATTAGGTGGGTGTGTACATTTGTCCCATTTCATACATGAATTGGAAATGTGTTGTTTTTGCATATCCCACTCCCCTTGAGACACCCTCAGAGAGTGAGGTCACAGCCGGAGATCAGCYATTATTGACAGCGACCCYGGTGTGCAATTAGGGTTAAGTACCTTGCTCAAGGGCACATTSACAGATTTTCACCAAGTTGGAKTGKGGTTTCAAACCAGCAACCTTTCCGTTACTGGCCCAACACTCTTAACCACTAGTATACCTGCCGTTATGGGTGTGACCGTATRACAGATATGCATGTCATGAACCTAATCAAGATTTGGATATTATAATTGTCCCTGGTGTCATGGTTTGTTGACTGTGTCAGTTATTACAGTCATAAACACTGGCTCATGGATAGCAGGGGAGAGGTGTGGGGTTCTTGCCCTTATTCATGTAGTTGATGGCTGTTATACATTAATCACCTTGATAAACCAAGTCATCATGTAGGCCTAGTTATTTAGCAAATGCTTTTATCCAAATCGACATAGAGACCAGGAAGTAAAACCACATCCTAACTACTTGTTCTGTAGCACTGAACTCCAACCAAATAAGCTATCAGTATGGACTACAACGTGTCCAATATCAGGAACTATGGCCTCTTGTACATCCAGAATTACATTGCACTTTGTTTACACCATTTGAGATTAGGCTGCTATTGCCCTACAGTTACCACATAGAAAACAAGACTTTATTTAATTTGTGTTGGGYTGTAGGATGGCGACCTGCTTTGCATGAAGCTGCGAGAATGCACTGACACAGGTTACAATTATATTTTTTAAGTTTTGTTTTTTAACCACATATCTTCATATCTCRTATATCAGAGGTCAGTGGATATTGTTCTGTACCAGGCTCTTTAGTGAAGCACATGTCCAATGCAAATACAATAAAGTTTGCTGGTTACCAAATGTACTGCAAATTATTGAGACAAATGTGAACTTGATACACTAACCAAAATGTACATTCGATCAAGCAATGTAGATGTACTGTATTTCTAAAAAACAATGTAAAYTAATGTAATAACGTAGTAACTGCTGCTCTCTGACCTGTAAGGGCCATGGACAGACTGAACACTCCTCCCTGGACAATATAGACTGCTCTCTGACCCATAAGKGCCATGGACAGACTGAACACTCCTCYCTGGACAAKAKAGACTGCTCTCTGAAGAGACCGTTCCTTTGCACTGGAAGTAAGATTGCCATATTTTTTCCTTTTACATTTATATTTTCTATAAACAGATAGAAAGAGAGGATGACAGTAGGGGAAGATAGACAGAGGTTGCATTAAAGGACACTAGGCCAGATTCAAACCTATTCTGACACTATAGACATGTGTTCCAGAGGCTGTGTCATTACCACTAGACCAGCCAGGCCATAAGACTTTCATCTTATTGGGGTTATTATGGTTTATACCTGTAAGATAGGTGCAGGGATGGCATTTTAGCACCAATAGGGTCCCACTTTAAAAAGCACTGTCAGATGCCGGACAGGAATGCTTCATGTAGCCTAATCCACTGTCAGATGCCACCTCTCTCTCCCCATTCTCACTAGGGGTTAAATAAAAAATATATGTGTGCATGTGGTTTCTATTATGATATAATATTTCCATACTGGTAAACATAGAACACAGCTACACAGTTACACAGTTCAATATGAGGAATATAAGCATGCAACATTTGGATATCATTAGAATTTTCGCTGGTGTCGTGGTTTGCTGACTGTAGCAGCTATTACAGTCATARACAAAGGCTCGTGGATAGCAGGGACACAAGGGGGAGGTTTTTGCCCTTGTTCATGTAGATGACTGCTGTTATACATGAAACAACTTGATGAATCGACCTTGACACGTTTAGCAAAGGTTCAGTGTATATGACATCATGCATTGTATTTACTGTTGTTATCAAAGGAAATGCATGTATCCAAATCAACGTAGGACAGGGAAGTGGGCTACAATCACATCACAACTCCTGGTGTAGTATCATCTAAAATAGGGAGGCTTGACAACAAGTTTCTAGCTTCAGCATGTTTACTAGCCTAGTCTSCGCATGTAATACATAGGTACGGATACCCACAAGGGTCATCCTACTACATCTTCCCCTCCGATGAACAAGAATTCAACATTCAGAACCACTGAAGCATAACTGAAATGCAATTTGGAAACCAGCATTATTCTCTTTAACATCCTACTTCACATCCTGAACCAGTATTGTTCTCTTTAAAATGCTACTTCACATCCTGAACCAGTATCGTTCTCTTTAAAATGCTACTTCACATCCTGAACCAGTATCGTTCTCTTTAAAATGCTACTTCACATCCTCAAACCAGTATTATTCTCTTTAAAATGCTACTTCACATCCTCAAACCAGTATTATTCTCTTTAAAATGCTACTTCACATCCTCAAACCAGTATTATTCTCACAGAGCTTGTGGCTCTGTGAGAATGCTTTTTGGGCAAGCTTGTGGCTCTGTGAGCATTCTTTCTCCTTCTTGCTCTTTTTGTGCGTCGTCTTTGGCCTCCTCAGCCTGTGTGGCTGGTAGATCTGGAAGAGCTCTGGAGGTGTGTTATGTTCCTCCGTGTCTCCTCTGCCTGAGCCCGTTTCCCCCACATAGGAGCGTGGAGCATCCACTTTCCTCAGCACTACTATTGTTGTCGTTGAGTTTGTAATCCACACACATTGACCTTCTGTCAGCTCTGGCCTCTCCGTAGCACGATGTCTCCGATTAAAGTCTCCGGTTTGTGTTTGTCTCAGCCGTTTGTCCCTCTCAGCGAAGGCCTTCCTGTTAGGCCATCGGGGTTTAAGCTGAGCCGGCGAGACAGGCAATGGGGAACGCAGCCTCCTGCCCATCAGGAGCTCGGCAGGCGACGKYCCATGATGAAGTGGTGTGACTCTGTAAGCTAACAGAGACCTGTATGGATCCTTGTTATTTTTCAGCAGTCCCTTGACTGTTKTTACAGCTCTCTCTGCCTCACCGTTGCTCTGTGCAGTGTAGGGGCTTCTGGTCACATGTAAAGTCATATTCTGCGGCAAAAGCAGAAAAACTGATTGCTGAGAACTGGGGAGCAGCTTGCTGAGAATCTGTAACCAGGACCTCAGCGACCCCTTACCTGGAAAAAATGTACTTTAATCCATTGATAACACCAGCTTATGTGATTATGGGTGTCTTTGCTATTTCAATGTATCTTGAATAGTAATCTACCACGAGCAGATAAGTGTAATTTTTCCAATAGAATATATCTGCCCCTACCTTTTGCCATGGCCGTTTTGGCAGCTCCGTTGCCATCATTGTTTCAGGATTGTAATAGTGCCTGTGTGTAGCTGGTGTAGAGGAGTCAGGCGCAGGACAGCAGATATGAGAAATGAACAATATTTACTCAAGTAATCACAAATACAACACAATAATACGAGCCMACAATAACGGACCATATTACAACCAAACAATCACTCACAAACAAACAGAGGGTTAAATAATGAACAAGTAATTGGGGGACTGAAACCAGGTGTGTAAGACAAAGACAAAACAAATGGAAAATGAAAAGTGTATCGGGGATGGCTAGAAGGCCGGTGACGTCGACCGCCGAACGTCGCCCGAACAAGGAGAGGGACCGACTTCGGCGGAAGTCGTGACAAGGACGACAAGGTTGACATTTTGCACACACCTCACACTGGGCCACCAGCTTGGCAATCTGAGTACTCAGACCAAGACACCACACCGACTGTTGAGCCCTCAGTCTGCATTTGGTTATCCCCATGTGTCCCTCATGCAGTCTGTCTAGCATTTCTGGTTGTAGAGTCTCTGGGATCACTATCTGTTGTCCTTTCATGAGAAGGTCTCCATTACAGTGGAAGTCACTTTGGTGCACCCAATAGGGTTTCAGCAGCTGAGGCAGTTCCTGCCTGGGCCATCCCTTTTTGCACTGCTGTACTATCTGTCGGCAGATGGGGTCGCGCTGTTGCTCCTCTGSAATCTGCTGCAGTTTGGTCTGAGATGCAGGTAGGCTGTCTCTTACTGCATTAATGGACACCTGTACCTCACCCTCTAGACATTGCTCCTCCTCTGTTAATGGACATTTAATTGGAGCCCTGTAGAGTGTGTCTGCTGTGATCAGTGCCTTCCCTGGCACATACACCATCTTGTAGGTGAACTTCAGCAATCTGAGGCGGAAGCGCAGAACTCTGGGAGGCAAGTGATCCTGTGCTTTTGTCCCTGAGCCAACAGTGGTTTGTGGTCAGTCTCTGCTGTAAACTGCTGGCCAATAGGTTATTGGCTGAGCCTTTCACATGCCCATAAGATAGTAAACGACTCCWTCTCCACTTGTGCATACCTTTGCTACGTGTCGGATAAGCTTTGTAAGATGTATGCTATTGGACGCCACTCCATGTTGTCCTGCATCTGTGTGAGGACCAAAAGGATGATGCACCTGTTGTTACCTTTGTCTTAGCGTGGGGACGGTACTGGGCCAGCACTCTCTGTGAGGCCAGGTCTCCTTTGATTTTGTCAAACGCCACCTGTTGCATTGTCACGCCCTGACCATAGTTTGCTTTGTATGTTTTATGTTTTGTTTGGTCAGGGTGTGATCTGAGTGGGCATTCTATGTTGTTTGTCTGGTTTGTCTATTTCTATGTGTTTGGCCTGATATGGTTCTCAATCAGAGACAGGTGTTTTGCGTTGTCTCTGATTGGGAACCATATCTAGGTAGCCTGTTTTGTATTGTGGGTTGTGGGTTATTGTCTATGTTATGTTGCATGTTTGCACAGTGTTTATATAGCGGTCACGTTCGTCTTATTCGTTTTGTTGTTTTTGTTTAAGTGTTCTTCATTAAACTTAGAAGAATGTATTCAAACCACGCTGCGCTTTGGTCCGCTTCTTAYGACGATCGTGACATGCATGTGACCCCATGACCAGTCATTCTCTTTGGCTAGTAAGTCTCTCAGGGGTTTGGTTGTATCTGAAAACTGTGGGAGGAACTTACCAAAATATGTGGTCATGCCTAAGAAGGTCCTGACTTCAGCCACGTTCTGGRGGATGGGYATATCATGTTCTGCTCTGTCCCATCCGCACACGAGCACGTCGTCTGCATKGACTATGACGCCACCCAGCCTATCCAAAAGTTGGGACATGCGTCTTTGGAAATGCTCAGGACCGGAAGCGATTCCAAATGGCAAAACATTAAAACAGTACTGGCCAAACGGTGTTATAAACGTTGTGAGTGACCTACTCTGGGGACAAGGGCATCTGCCAGAAGACTGAGCGGGCATCCAGMTTTGTGAAAACTTTTGAGCCATCCAACTGAGCCAGTGACTGCTCCACTGATGTGTCTCTCTCTGCAGATTGCCTCAAGTTAGTCATGTCCACACTGATCCTTATGTACCCATTAGCTTTTGGGACCACCACCATCCCTGCACACCAGTCAGTGGGACTCTCTATTTTAGACACAGACCCAATTTCTTCCATCCTGCCGAATTCTTCCTTTACTTTGGCCAATAAAGRGATAGGCACACGSSGGGGGKKGKWARGGSMWWRGGGRMCMMMWYCYYYTTYMRGKKGRWTTTYYTKKYMMYTTTTWRSCYTYCMARGSCMRRAAAMMMYTTTKGGRATCTCTTTTTGAAAACCTCCCCTGGGTCCTCCAGTTCGCCCACTCTCTCTAGGAGTTGCAAAGCTTCAATTGCTGGCAGCCCCAGCAACGGTCTGGCTAGAGAGTCAATGAYGAAGACAGGCTGGATGGCACTTTTGTCTTTACTCTCCAGTTTACTCACCAACTGCCCTACCACTGGTAATATCTTATTACTGGGCCCGTACAGTTTTTTGTTTGTAGAGAGCAAAGGGTCATYTCTACTATAGCTATACAGCCTAGTTGGGATAGCTGTCACTGCTGCCCCAGTGTCTAGTTTAAATGACACAACCTCCCCATTGAGATTAATGTCTGAGTGCCAGCCAGCATTGTTTTCCCTTACTGCTCCCTGAAAGATGCTGTCCTGCCGTACCTGCTGTTCCTCCTCTGAGACCTCATGCATTTGCTTTGATCAACAGACAGCTGAAAAGTGTCCTCTCCTGTGATATTTCCTGCATTCCGCATCCTTTGCTGGGCAATCTTTCCAGCTGTGGAAAGGAGATTTCCCACATTTGCGACAAACACTTGAACTAGCTACTGGCGCTGTCTGTGATTGTTTTCTCCAYGTCGGTCTCTGTTCTGTGTTCCCCTCCGTTTTTTTAGCTCGGTATGAAAACGCATTTGTTTCCTCACTTTTTTCACTCTGCAAGGAGCTGCTGYSGCGCAGCATCGTCTGCTGTCTTCTTACTGACTCACTCTTCCTRACCTGGTTTACAGCTTTGGACAAGGTAGGCTGGGAAACKAACWAACTTTTCAGAAAGTGAGATATTTCTTATTCCCACTTCAATCCGATCTCGGATCAGCATTTCCCTGAGTTCGCCAAACTGACAATGTTCTGCTGGCTTGTGAACAGCTGTGATAAAACTGTTGTTGTTTTCACCCTGCTCCTGTTTGCGCACATTAAACCTAGCTCTCTCAAATATAATGAGGACCCCATTATAAGCCAGATATAATTATCATTTTGTGCAAAAAAAACTAAGTTACACAGGCCCACTGGGCTAAAAATGGACCAGCACATCTGGCATTTGCCCAGAATTCMATTGCACCATGTCTGGGGATTAGAATGCCATATAGCCATGCAGGTAACACATAACAGTAGCCCTTCTACATTTGATTTGCATTGGGTTTTCAGAAGGCTACCTGCTTTGCATGAAGCTTGGAGAACGCACAGACACAGGTTACAAAGATATCTTTGGTGGTTTTCTTAGTTTTTTAATCACATATATTTAATTTCTCATGAATCATACGTCAGTGGGTMATTTACTATAGCAGTCTCTTTAGTGAAGCTCATGTCCAGTGCAAATACAATGAACTGGGTACCAAATAAAATGTACTGCAAATTATTGTTACAAATGTGAACTTAATATGCAAACAGACATGTACATTCAATCAAGCAACTTAGATGTACTGTATTTCTAAACTACACTGTAGTAAGTCCACTGTAAAACATTTGGCCTATTGGTCATTGTTTTTTRATGTAGAGGGAGATGTTGGAACGGAAGTTTCAGCATCWCCTGGGTGTGTTCACCTGGTCAGCAGAGAGGGAGGAGAGAAACTCTAKAAACTCATCTCTCTTTCCCCTGTCTCCCCATCTCACAACCAAACTCTGGGGAGGGAGGAGGACAGCTAACTGGGTAGGTGTGCCATCATTTCAAGTTGCATTATAAAAAAAAATCCTGATATGTTGAAACACTGTGCTTTTCTTTGAAGAGGTAATAATTCAGATATGTTTAGCACCTTTGTAGGGTCAAGATGTTGTAGGGTCAAGATGTTGTAGGGTCAAGATGTTGTAGGGTCAAGATGTTGTAGGGTCAAGACTGTTCAAGATGGTATTTTGAAAACATGAAATTATTTTGCACTTTTCTTTTCTTTGATGAGGTACTTTTTCACACATTATTAGCAACCCTTTGTAACTTTTTTTAATGATTTGGATGGTGCTGTGTATTTTAATCAAGTTGAGACTTAAGAGGTCAAATCTAATATTAGATGAAAATGTGTGGGTTGTTTATATGATACCTCTTAAGCATATCATAGACAATGTGGAAACCAATAGATTGGGATACTCTGAGACATTTGTGTTCATCTCCATCAGATCATTTACTATAGAATAACTAGGTTGATTTCMTATTTATGTTACATTTTCAAATTGCATGTTTGGTTAATCAAAGTGTATGCCATGTAGCTGTTCCATAGAGTAACTGCAATGCTAMTTTGGTAGTCAAATAATCATAACTTCCTTGTCGTTGTTTTGTTTACCTGAGAAGTTACTCTCGGAAGGAAATTGTGTACATTAGTTCAGACTTGAAATGAACCTCCAAGACACAGACAATACTTTCTTAGTCATTTTCTTCTACATGAAATCTCTGAAACGTGTGAATTGGCTAATTGTTGTGCTTTAAAAAAAAATGTGTTCCTTTCTAAATAATGCTATAAAAAAATCTTAACTTGATTGGTTGAGAGCACTGATGGCTTGTGTTTTAAACCATTTAATATGTTGTCCACAGTGGCAATGATACAGGAAATACTTCTACTCCTGCTGCTGGGTAAGAGATCAGATGGGATGAATATTCCTCTCTTGGTGTTATCAAGTAGCCCCTCCATTGTTATGACTTTTGACAAAATAGTCGTTTGTCACTACTGTTAACATCCACTTACACACATGAGTCACATGAGTATGGAGTATGTACATACTGACATGGCAATGAAACCTATAAGGCATTTTTTTTTTTTATCTTCATGTCACAGTATAATGTCTTGGTCAACACATAAACAAATGCAATAGAATTTCAATCCAAATGCTACAGTATCTTCCAGTGTCTAAAAACAGAATCAGTGACTTTGATCAAACATAGCAGTCTCCTTGTACTGTATGTGGACAACTCTGTGTCAGTGACACAATCTAAATGAAAACAGAGCCTTAATATCCAAGTAACAACCTTTTCCTGATGTGACCTTTGACCCCACAGCAGTCAGGGCCTCACCAGTGTTGATGACTGAGGTGTCAGTACTGGAGGGAACCTCTGTGACCCTTCTCTGCGGATACTCTGTGAAGGATCACGGGTATGACACATGTTGGGGCAGAAACTGTTATTACAATTTCTGGAGGGAATGTGGATGTTCTGAACCCATAGGGATCAAGAAAGCTACCATCAACCCTAATGACCCAAGAAAATACRGCCTCAGCAGGGAAAACCTCACCATTTCCAACCTTCAGATGAAGGACTGCGGGAGTTACTGCTGTTGTGTAGATATCACAAGTGTATTTTCCCGAGACTATACAGAATATTACAGTCTAAAGGTAGTAAAAGGCAAGTGTTCATGATTCATTGTCGTTGCTTGGTGCATGTATTCTAATTGTGAGCAAAATTGAGGTTTATTTACATTAAATACTGTAAACTACACTGCAACATGCTGCATTGTTGATTGGACATTGGCATCCATTGTCCAGGTAGAATACCTGAATATACCACTTGATACCTTTCGTCTCTCTAGTCYAGTGTTGTTTATTCTGCATTCTGTCCTTCTAGAGACTACTGTAGTGCTGATCCCATATTTTTGGTTGCCTAGTTGACTTGAGTTGTTTCAACAAAACAAAAAAATCAAGCTGTGTCAAATGTAAAATGTCTCTGTTACACAGGTTGTGAGAGGAACCTAATGAAAGGAGTGGATTTTGGGATAAATAATATGGATACACATCGATTGTCGCCCTTCGTAACTAATGCAAGTCAGTGCAGGCAGAAATGCACCGAACATTACAATTGCCAGTACTTCACATTTGTTGGGAAAAAAGCAGGAATAAAAGACCAAAATAACAGGTAGCCTACATGCTCAAAAAAGCTTCTCTTTTTCTTCAATTTATGCTCGAGGCAGCTATAGAATATTCAGATCAGCACCATTCATGCWGTTCATTTCTGATAACTACTACGAGATTCTGTGTGATATTTATCCCACAGAGACTTATGTTTTCTGATGACCTCAACTGGTGATATGCCTGTCACAATACAATACCTTGAACATGCAACCTCAGGTTACTCCCTGAAAAACTGCAGTGGTATCAGTGAGTACACACGTTTTTCGATTCATATAGTATGTCTAACGAACAGAGGTAGATTTTGTTAATAGGCCCTAATAAACAGGATAGCGTAGACATTGGGACCAAACTCTGCTACACTGTGTTTCTGTTAWTTCCATTATCTCTGTTGAAGGTGTAATTTAAGGCATATCGCCAAGCAAGCATCAGAGCTCTCTTTATGAGGGACTGACCCAGGCTACAGACTAACGATGTGTGAATTAGTGCAGTCTATAAAGAATATATAGTTGAGTCTGTAGCCTATGTGTTTATGATTTTACAAAACACATCCATATTCATAAAACATTTTTAGAATGAGTTTGCAAATGTTTTAATTTCTCCATGCCCTTGACACATGCTCTGTTGCTTTCATCAATTACATCTATATCTCCATATTACTCTGCTATCAACCAGTATGTGTTGCCTATATTTTAGAATAGATAGCGGAAGCTAAAGATGGTAATGTTTGCCACTCAACACAACTAACAGTATGAAAAKCATTTTCCTCTGTCTTTCAAACAGTCACCTACTCAGCCAAATATTACAGCCTTGTCCTTGAGGAGAAAAACTGGACCGAAGCACAAGAGTACTGCAGACAACACTACACAAACCTGTCCATCATACACACAGAAGAGGATTGGAAGGCAATTCAGTCCTCTTTGGGTAATTTCAGTGGTGATGTGTGGATTGGGCTCCATAGGTCTGGTTCAACTGAAAAATGGAAGTGGTCTGATGGAGAGGACTTCATGTTYTTTAACTGGGAAAAAGGTTTTGGTGTCCACACTGAGGGTCATGACTGTGTCTTGTCTATTTCATCTCACTGGCAACCAGTGGCTTGTGCAGCTAAAAGACAGTATATGTGTCAACGAGGTAAGGACTGACTCACTCACTCTCTCTTTTTATCAATGGAAAATCCAACTAGTCWTTTAACAAATGGGATTGATTGATTGATTGCACAACACCTACTCAAAACCTGTATTCCTCATCTAATCAGATCTCAAGCACTTTATTAATTAGGTTATCACCTGTAACTTCCAGGTTTGTTTCTTATTGTGCGAAGTCATTAACTGTCTCATGAAATCTGATGTGTCAGTTTTCACCTTCCCTCCTAGAAGTTCATCATGGTAATGGAACAACAGAGAAGGTGTATGAGCTGATTCCTGGGACAAAGATGCAGCAGGATGCTCTGAAAGACTGCAAGAGCAAAGGCAGAGATCTGGCAARTATCCTTAACCAGAAAGAACAGGATGCCTTTGATGAGGTGACTACAGCGGCCGCCTGGATTGGACTTGAGCACAACAACACACAATGGRAATGGTCAAACGGAGAACCATTTCAGCAATGGGAAAACACCAGGGTAGATGGAAACTGTGTACAGCTGAACAGAAAATGGACACCAAAAGATTGCTCTCGTCAAAGTGCTTTCCTTTGCTATGGAGGTAAGTTGAACCTTGTGAGATTGTTATCAAACTAAACGGTTTTCAGTCAGTCATCATCTATGAATACGTTGTATGGAATCTACACAAAGAAAATCCTAGTTTTAATGTGATTAAATATTTTATAAAGATTAGGCCTRCTTTGTTTTTGTATCAATKATAAAAATGACAGTAAACTTCAAATGTACTTAAATGTATATGTATTCTACTTCATTCTGACAGATGAACGTCCACTTAACACCACTGGGGATTTGACCACTCCTGTTACCCCTGAAACCACCAGCCCTACTTCAACTGGACCTCCCTCTATCAAGACGTCCWCCACAACACCTACCACCTCACCAACTACCACTACTAAGGGACAGWCCACCACCTCACCACCTACCACTACTAATGGACAGTCCACCACCTCACCAACTACCACTACTAAGGGACAGTCCACCACCTCACCAACTACCACTACTAAGGGACAGTCAACCACCCATCACCACCTACCAACTATAATGGACAGTCCACCACCTCACCAACTAACCACTACTAAGGGACAGTCCACCACCCCTCACCAACTACACACTACTAAGGGACAGTCCACCACCTCACCACTACCACTTCTAATGGACAGTCCACCACCTCACCAACGACCCACTAATGGACAGTCCACCACCTCACCAACTACCACTACTAAGGGACAGTCCACCACCTCACCAACTACCACTATTTAAGGGACAGTCCACCACTCACCAACTACCACTACTAATGGACAGTCCACCACCTCACCAACTACACTTCTAATGGGACAGTCCACCACCTCACCAACTACCACCACTAATGGACAGTCCACCACCTCACCAACTACCACTATTAATGGACAGTCCACCACCTCACCAACTACCACTACTATGGACAGTCCACCACCTCACCAACTACCACCACTAATGGACAGTCCACCACCTCACCAACTACCACTATTAATGGACAGTCCACCAACCTCACCAACTACCACTATAATGGACAGTCCACCACTCACACCTACACCACTAATGGACAGTCCACCACCTCACAACAACTACCACTTCTAATGGACAGTCCACCTCCTCACCAACTACCACCACTAATGGACAGTCCACACCTCACAACTACCACTATTAATGG
This sequence comes from Salvelinus sp. IW2-2015, assembly GCF_002910315.2. Taxonomy (NCBI): domain Eukaryota; kingdom Metazoa; phylum Chordata; class Actinopteri; order Salmoniformes; family Salmonidae; genus Salvelinus; species Salvelinus sp. IW2-2015. Next base: position 9,270,932 of record NC_036864.1, read on the forward strand.
ACAGTCCCACCCTCACCAACTACCACTACTAATGGACAGTCCACCACCTCACCAACTACCACCACTAATGGACAGTCCACCACCTCACCAACTACCACTATTAATGGACAGTCCACCACCTCACCAACTACCACTACTAATGGACAGTCCCCAACCTCACCACCTACCACCACTAATGGACAGTCCACCACCTCACCAACTACCACTTCTAATGGACAGTCCACCTCCTCACCAACTACCACTACTAATGGACAGTCCACCACTCACCAACTACCACTACTAATGGACAGTCCACCACCTCACCACTACCACCACTAATGGACAGTCACCACCTCACCAACTATCACTACTAATGGACAGTCCACCTCCTCACCAACTACCACTACTAATGGACAGTCCACCACCTCACCAACTACCACTACTAATGGACAGTCCACCACCTCACCACCTACCACCACTAATGGACAGTCCACCACCTCACCAACTACCACCACTAATGGACAGTCCACCACCTCACCAACTACCACTACTAATGGACAGTCACACTCACCAACTACCACTACTAATGGACAGTCCACCACACCAACCGAATCCCTCAACTTCCAGTGGACAACTGACCTCATCAGGTTCCACCTCCCCAAACAGTCAGCCAACTTCCTCCCCCAGTAGTACAACTTCTCCACTCCATCCTAGTGAGTGTCAGACATGGAGCTACATTCTGTACCAATCTGTACAAAGGTGCACAAGTGACAATTGTGAGGGTTTTAATAGCAGATAAGACCGTAAGTGTATGTGTATTTGTGGTTTTGTGTTTATTAACTTACATTAACGTGTGCAGTTTCATGTGTGTTTGTGTCTTGTACATGCAGATTACCTGCACTACTTCAACGAGTCCAAGAGCTGGATCAATGCCATGGAGTTCTGCAGAAGTCGTGGCTCCAAGTCCAACCTGGTGCACATCACCAACCAGACCGTGCAKGCTGACGTGACCCAGCTCCTGGCCAACGTGGAGCTGCAATGTGGGGAAATGTGGATTGGTCTGGAGAGGTCCATCTTTGAGTGGAGCGCTCCCTGGCTGTGGACCAGTAGTGATGTTGATAAGGTGGTGAAGTACAGCGAGTGGCATAGCTGCTTCCCCCTCAACCCCATCAATTACCACTGTGGTAAGATGGTCTGGGTTGGTAATGGAGAACTGAAGTGGCTGGATGCCTCCTGTCATCAGGAATTACCCTTCATATGTCAAGGTACATTGCTCAACGTTTAAGCTCCTGTTTTGGGCTTGTTCAGAGAGGTGGAACATTCAGAATGTTGCAGATAGACAAATATTACATACAACTGTCATGGTTTACTGCAGAATAGAGATGTACTGTCTTGACTGTCATGTAATCTCTATGCAATGTATTACTTTATGCAATGCTTTGATTATACCTCCCTATTGAATAAGGCTCAACCTACATCCCAGAAACCCCCTCTCTACAATTGGCTACTATCTGCATTGCTCTTTTCTGCCTTTTACTGTAGCCAATAGTATACTGTAGTTTAATAGTCTTGAATAATCAAAAAACAAAATAGCAAGGTCTAGTCATTAATGATACATAGATGTCATCTCATCCATGTCCTCTCATCCTGTATATKATGTTTTAACAGATCTCCACTAGAGGGCTCTCCATGGCAGCCTGGACAGTCYGCAGACAGACACCACACTCAGGGTCTGGAAAGGGCCTGCATTTCAATTCATTATATTATTAAACCACTATTATTATAATTATTATTACTACTTTTACTTTTTTTTTTTTTTTTTTTCATTTTTACTATCACATTATATTACTTAATGATACTGTATGTTTACTCATAACCATGGCTGTGACTGTTATTAACTGTTTAAACTGTTTGTTTAAAAATAGAGTAGATAAAAGTAAAGAAAATATTATTRAAATGAAAATGTAGTATTTCACTTTTGTGTGATCACTGTAGCCTATTGTAGGAGAGACAGCTACATAGTTATAATGACAATATTGGTATTTTGTTATGATGTATGCATTTCATGCGATAACTGTGACTTCTGTGAAATTGACACGTCTGCACTGATGGGCCATATTGATGCAACAAGGTGCCATAAACTCAAATCAATTGAACCATTGAGCTTGGCAAAAACATGGATTTTGGAGACATAATCCCATTTATTTAAAAAAAATATATATATGAGGTTTACATAGACTATGGGTAACAATATTATTTGCAGTAGCCTATCCTAATAGATTAATGATATGAATCACTCCCCTATCTCATCCGCCCTTCCACTTAGCACCCCCCATGTCTGAGACATCGTGCTCAGAATCTATTACCAGCTCGATCTCTCTACTTACAATACCCCCTTCTCAGAAATATCGAGAGAGAGAGAAATATAGATACTTTTGTTTATTTTCTACTTCACTTGCTTTGGCAATTTTTAAATATGTTTCCCATGCCAATAAAGCCCTTGAATTGAGAGAGAGAGAGAGAGAGAGAGAGAGAGAGGGAGAGAGAGCCAGCAGCTCCCCTCTGTGCACGCAGTCGGAGACAGTTACCACGGATTGTGCAGACAGAGAAATCAGTCCAGTACTGAGAGCTCGTTTTATTTACGGTAAAAATGTCKGCCAGACCAGGCTACTATCGGCAGGAGCTGAACAAGACTGTATGGGAGGTTCCCGAGCGGTACCAGAACCTGACTCCCGTGGGCTCGGGGGCCTACGGTTCGGTATGGTGAGTAGGCTATATGAAAGAGGGAGGGGCGAGGCTGCAAAGAGGTCCAGAAACACAATACAATGCAGAGGAAAACATRATTTAGTCTTATGATTTGTATTATGAATATGCATTATTGGATCATATTGGAATTACCAGTCTATTGTTATTATTGAGGTTATTGAGTTATTAGGCTGATTTAATATAATTAATGTTAATGTAGGCCAGTTAGTTGTTATGCACGAGAAAGTCATCAATGTTATTTTCATGTTTGTTCAATGTGGATTYACTAGACTACTCTATTTGTATCAATATGATGCTGTCATAAAGGCTTCATTTTCCATTTGATTGATTTATCTGTCGTTGACACCATTCCCAAATACTGGGCGTCATCACTCCAACCGCAGACTGTCTGCAGTTGTTGCCTCTCGGTGCGGAGGCTTTAAACACCTGAAGCTTCGCATGTACAGTAGCTGATTCAGTCTGCCCCATACGATTCCCATACCGAAAGAGGAAACAATTAGGAGTTATCGGCGCATCGCACCTGCAACCACGCGCTACGGGAGATCCTCTGAATCGTGACAGTTCTCAATAGGATACATTAGTTCCATAAGGCTTTTGTGGCTACTAATAACAGGGACGGCACTTCGGGGGGATCTGCACTGAACAACTGAAGGATGCATGACACATCTGTAAAGCCATGGGCATGTGTAGGGGCCACCTCAGTGTTTCTGACTGCARATATCTTGAATTGTTTCGTTTTTTTCAGACATTTGTGCTGTTATGGACTTTTATCTTTGATATGCGTATGTTCACTTCAGACAGTGAAGAGGGACCTAGGGAATGCATCTCAACATGGTATTCATGACTACCAGTCTTGACCGAATAACAGACTTCAATTTCAAAACGTGATCTCCTCCCCATACAGTAAATACTCTCTCTCTCTCACGCACACACCGCTGTCTTGCCCAACGAGGTGGTTCTTATAGTCTACATTTCCACATGAACAAGTTCCTTTTTCTCACAAGTGGGTTGGGCAATATTTCCTTGTTTTAATTTTGGATCACTCTTTGTCTGTTGCGGGAGAAGAGACACCGTTGCCATGGCGAGGTGTCATGGTGATGTGTGCACCTCGGCTTGAGTGTCATACACGCAATCCATATTGCATATCCATATTGCATGGGAAGGGAAAATAAGTGCTTGGCGGTTTCAATGGCTGCTTTTACTATAAAAGCACTGGTAGATAGATTAGATTAGATTTACATTGTAGGCAGAGCTCTCTTTGTTGTTTATATGCTGGTAAAACAGCCAACCATGGCCTGTCAATCCAATGCTTTTGCATCTCCTAGGACAGAAGGATGTGAGGATGTGATCTTCTGAGGATCAGCCCAGGAGGACAGACAACAGACATCTGTGATGCAGCAGACCTGGAAGAGAAGGGAGGCACAGAAACTACATGTTAGCTCAAGCAATATCTAAGCCTTTATTGGTCAATTCGATTTAATGGAAGTTTAGCCTAGCTGATTGATGGGAAGAACTGCAGTGATTTACTACTCCGCTGTGTAATCATGGTGAAGTCGGCACAGTTAYGTMTGTTTGATTTGATGAAGACCTTGGAAGCTGAGTAGATAGACATGATAGCATRGCAACAATTCAAACAAAGACCATCCCTGTGTCTGCTTCTTTTRACTAATACAATTCTCTACAGTTAAAAACAAAACTCTTTATTTATGTGGATTCACAAACACATCTAATACACCATCAACCAAGATGCAGAGCAATGCAGTCATGTGATCTGCTACACCTACAAAATGGCACCACTGCTCATAGTACCAGTCTAGCCAGCAAGGACACTCACATTCTTGCACACAATCTCCCTCTCTCTTTCTCTCTCTCTCTGAGCCCTGCATTGTTCAGGCTGTGCTCCAGTCATTGTCACCGTCTTCTCCATGGCAGAGCTGATTGATTAGCAGAGGGGTGGGGGTTTGGGAGTCGGGAAGGTATTTTATAGGGGGTTGGGACGGGGAGAGCCTTGGGGGTCCAGGGACATTACTTCGGAGGATACAGAGGAAAATTGGAGTCATTATATTAATCSTTGGTGCTCCTCAATCTCCCTGCAAAGCTTCCTGAGATTGTTTGCCTGTCAAGGATCTGATCAGAAAGGCCCATATAATGCATATCATCAGATCAAATCAAAATGAAATATYTGTCACATGTGCCCAATACAACAGATGTAGACTTTACCATGAAATGCTTACTTACGAGCCCTTTCCCAACAATGCAGAGTTAAAAAGTAAGAAAAATATATACAAGGAGCACCGGTACGGAGTCAATGTGCAGGGGTACGAGGTAGTTGAGGTAATACAGTATGTACATGTAGGTAGGGGTAAAGGTGACTAGGCAATCAGGATAGGTGATAAACAAAGTAGCAGCAGCATATGTGATGAGTGTGAAAGTGTGTCTATCTGTGAGTGTATGTGTGTTTTGTGTGTGTGAGCGTACGCAGTGCGTATGTGTGTAGGAGTGTCAGTGTAGTATATGTGAGTGTGTGGGTAGAGTCCAGTGAGTGTGCATAGAGCCAGTGCAACAGAGTCAGTGCATAGAGCCAGTGCAACAGAGTCAGTGCATAGAGCCAGTGCAACAGAGTCAGTGCAAATAAAAAAGGGGTCAATTCAAATAGCAGTGGTGGGAAAAAAAGTACCCAATTGTCATACTTTGATTAAAAGTAAAGATACATTAATAGAAAATGACTGAAGTAAAAGTGAAAGTCATCCCGTAAAATACTACTTGAGTAAAAGTCTAAATGTATTTGGTTTTAAATATACTTAAGTATCAAAAGTAAATGTAGTTGCTAAAATATACTTAAGTATCAAAAGWAAAATTCATTATATTAAGCAAACCAGATGACACAAAATGTAATATTTACGGCTAGCCAGAGTCACACTCCAACAGACATAATTTACAAACAAAGCATTTGTGTTTAGTAGGAATGACCAGAGAGGTTCTCTTGATACGTGTGTGAATTGGACCATTTTCTGTCCTGCTTAGCATTCAAAATGTAATGAGTACTTTCGGGTGTCAGGGAAAATGTATGTAGTAAAGTAAAAGTTGTCAAATATAAACAGTAAAGTAAAGTACAGATACCCCCAAAAAAGACTTAAGTAGTACTTCAAAGTATTTTACACCCCTGGCAAATAGTCAGTGTAGCCATTTGATTAACTGTTCAGCAATCTTATGGCTTGGGGGTAGAAGCTGTTCAGGAGCTTTTTGGTCTTAGAATTTGGTGCTCCGGTACCGCTTGCCCTGTGGTAGCAGAGAGAACAGTCTATAACTTGGGTGGCAGRARTCTTTGACMATTTTTAGGGCCTTCCTCCTACACCGCCTGGTATAGAGGTTCTGGATGGCAGGGAGCTTGGCCCCAGTGATGTACTGGGCCATACGCACTACTCTCTGTAGCGCCTTACGGTCGGATGCCAAGCAGCTGSCATACCAAGCGGTGATGCAGCCAGCCAAGCTGCTCTCAATGGTGTAGCCACCAGACAGAAGTATTATTGTACATGCACTAAAGCAGACCATGTCACACATTCACTGTATACCATGCAGAACATCACATAGACACATGTATTAGTTTTCCATCATTATACCAGCAGACATCAAMACTCATATCTGAATGAAAATGCACATTTAAAATACATTGGAATGTCTGAGATTTTCACAAATGTGGTTGCTACTTCAAATAGAMTTTATTCCAATAACTGAAAAGCTTTTCATAGACTGCAAAACACCAGTCACACATAATGACAATARTTGTCATTCTTGAGACATCGTACTGGCACTTCCCTTCGCTTTCCCAAGTCGTATCATTTCTCATTTCCCACTCAGCATGCAGACTGTAAACCCCTAATTCAATTTCAATGGTTACTTTTCCTTCCATCGGTCTCCTGAAAGGAAGTTGGAACGTCTTGGGTTGGAACGTCTTGGCCAGTAATATAACTCTAATTCGTTCTGACTGATGGGTTTAGAACTTGTCCATGATACTGAACATATTCTTCACAATGGAACTGGGAAACTCTTTGTTGGTGTAACGTTATGTAACAGTMATATAGCGTTGTGCAAATGTTTGCGCTTGCATCATGAATGCTTCATGTAGTCAAAAKAACTCAATTCCATGTGCCCATTTCAACTGTTGCAGCAACACTATGCAAATCATGGCTACTGTGAGTGTGTGGTATTTGTAGGGGCTTGGCTGCTTAAAGAGCTATTATCATGTCGCTTCGGTGCYATTTAGCCGACGCTGTTGTGCAGAGTTTGTTTACAACGTGAGAGGACAAGCTCTAGGATGAAAGCACACATGAAATAGAATCTCAAGTACATGGAACTGTCTATCAGTGTTAACATGCAAGCTGCTGTAGGTAGCAAGATGCTGGAGAATAAAAGCAAGCATCCTTCATTTTTTATTCTAGGTGCAAACAAGATGCTCTGGCAGATGCTTTCATGTATGCCCCACTATTTCCTTTGAATGATTGCATATGCWTAAGTCTAAAGTCAATATAGATAGCTAGATGAAGAGAGAGAGAGTGAGATAGAGAGAAAGCCAAATTACTTTGCATCAGATATTGCGCTGCATTACTGTAACGGCTGATAAAACATTCTGAGATGGAAGACAGTCAGTTGCAGAAATCGATGCATAGCCTGCCTGTGGAGTTGTGGGCAGTGAGGTGGACAGCCATGTATGAAGATGAGATGGCAGAGGACTTGTGTGTGTGTGTGTGTGTGTGTGTGTGTGTGTGTGTGTGTGTGTGTGTGTGTGTGTGTGTGTGTGTGTGTGTGTGTGTGTGTGTGTGTGTGTGTGTGTGTGTGTGTGTGGTGTGTGTGTGTGGTGTGTGAGAAGCGGAGAGGTCTGGCTTCTGTCATGGAAAGATGATGGTATGCTAGCTGCCTGTTTGGCAAACATTTAACAGGGGCATCTGGGGTAGCAGCAGGTGCTTCTGTGGCTGTGAATGAAATGAATGCACTTGGCCTTGTCTGAAGGCGATGCGGTCTGGATATGGTGTGTACATGGCCTTTTGTTGTACACATGGCAGGCCCCAGGTAAGGACATAGCGCTCCTCGCAGGCTGGTTAAAGGGTTTAGTGGTCAGGTTGATAATGACAGTGATTTACATGAATGTTGTTTTAGCTTCTTGTGGCGTTGTGGCTCTGTGCTGCCTCTCCTTCCTCTTTTCTTCACACTTCCTCTTTATCATCTCCTGTACTGCTTCTTCTTTCCTTCCGTCTAGTTTCTTTCGATTTCTCAAACACTTATTCCCTGTCTGGTACTTCCTGTCCCCTCCCTCATCTCTTGCTCTCCCTCAATCTCTCTCTGACCTCCTCTACTCTTTCTACACTCCTTTGTCTCTTCATTCCTCTATAATGTTATTGCCTAGTCTCTTTTTCATTTCCCCGAACACTCCTTCTCTCTGTGCAACATCGCAATTGAGTAAGATGTTGCTCCAAATGCTGCCGAAGTAGAAATTACACTGTCAACAACGGAGACGGCAGCGCAACACCAATACACTACACAGACTAATAATGAATCTAATAATTTAATGAGCAACATGTTTAGAAGCAATGCATTTCATTTTGTAATCTGCTGTCGCTCATCTTTCTGTCCCATGTCTACCCTCTCTCTCTCCCTCTCTCTCCTTTGCTCCCCACAGCTCAGCATATGACGTGCGGCTACGACAGAAGGTGGCAGTGAAGAAGCTGTCTCGGCCTTTCCAGTCCCTTATCCACAGTAGGCGCTCGTACCGCGAGCTCCGGCTACTCAAGCACATGAAACATGAGAACGTGAGTAAAGAGTGGTTGAAGACCTCCCGTGTTGACTAGATGACCTAAATTGCCTTGATAATGCACAATAGAGTTGTAACTCTTTGGCATCAACATTCTCCCTGAACAGGTGATAGGACTACTGGATGTATTCTCCCCTGCTGCATCGCTAGAGGACTTCCATGAAGTGTGAGTGGCTACTGAACGAGCACTAGGATGTCCAACATACCCCATACAGTGATTATACTGTCATGATTATTCTGATGATGACATATTGCATATAAATAGAGCTTTTCACCAGGATTCAAGGCATGTAMTGTCTAACTGAATTGGAACATCACCACGCACTGTTCAAAAAGTCCCCTCCTCCTCCCTCCTCCTCCTCCTCTTTCCAGCTACCTGGTAACCAACTTGATGGGGGCAGACCTGAACAACATAGTCAAATTCCAGCGTCTCTCTGATGAGCATGTGCAGTTTCTTATTTACCAGCTGCTCAGAGGCCTCAAGGTAGTTAACCCCCCAATGTATCATGGTTAGACATGTTTTTTTTTTTACATACTATACACTGACAGTACAAAGCAACCTTCCCTGATAATAATTGTTTTAACTCAAAGGCAACTGTTTAATTTCAATGTGCCACAACTGAACCTCAAACACCATGATGATCCTTTTTATACTATAAAACAACTGGCTATAATTTACTAGAATATCCCTTAACATCCTCTGAAATGGTATATATACTGTACCTTCACATTTGATTATAAACTCGGATATACTGCTAAGTTTGAAAGCTACATTATGCCTGGCTCACTAGGCAACAGAGTTAACAGGGGACTGACCAGCCAGCCTAGTAGCTAGCAAACCTAGTTACCAAGGAATTAACAAAAAATGTAGACCCTTTTAGACAGGGGACAATGTTAGAATACACTGTTGACCTCTCTCTCTCTCTCTCCTTTCTTTCCTCTCTCCCCCCACTCCTCCCCCCCACCCCGCTGCCATGTCCCTTTTCCGTCTCCCCCTGAACAGTACATCCATTCAGCAGGACTGATCCACAGAGTGAGTGGTGGCTTTCCTCTTCTCTTCTCTTCTCTACTTGCCCACTCTTTTCCTTTTTCCTCATCCCCTCTTTTCATAAAGGCAGTCTCCTGGATAGCAATTGCCTCTCCTGAGTGCTTTGTTGGCTTTAAAAGGCAATTCTGTATTTAGAATGTACCGGTATGTGTGTAAGTAGATCATATCATATTGTGTGAGTGTGTTAGAGAGAGATTGTGTGTTGAGAGCTTCTTGTTGCATGTGCTTGTAGGCCTTACACCYAGCTTGTAAAACCCAGTATATGTTTCAACCTGTCTGTCTATCTGTCTGCCCTATCCATACATCACTTTGTCTGTCTGTCTGTCTGGCTGGCTGCCTGCTTTTCGGTCTGTCTGTGTACATGGCTTTCTCCCTTTCTTTCCCCCTGTCCTTCAGACAGTSTTTGTGTTGACCGGTCTGTCTTTTCATGTGTCTGTCTCACAGGACCTGAAACCAAGTAACGTGGCAGTGAACGAGGACTGCGAGCTGAGGGTAAGACCAGTGACCCAGCCACCCAACTCCTCAACACCTCAGACAATCACAACATAACCTTTCCMCCACTCGGTAATGGCTATCACCATGACAACCTGTGTCTCTCTCTCCCCCAGATCCTTGACTTTGGATTGGCCAGACAGACGGATGATGAGATGACTGGGTACGTGGCGACTCGCTGGTATCGAGCGCCAGAGATCATGCTTAACTGGATGCACTACAATCAGACAGGTACAGATCCACACTCACAMAACCCAAAAATGATCATAAAACCAAGATTCTCATTTCACACCACATATTACCAGACACCTTCTAATATAACAACCAAACACATACTCTATCATCATGCAGTTCTATCCAGAAAGAAAAATTTGCTAGCAATATCTGTGCTGTTATGGCTAATCGTAAAATCCTGTTGTTATGACGACTGAATGTTAATGCCTCTGTTACAGTGGATATCTGGTCAGTGGGATGCATCATGGGAGAGCTGCTGAAGGGGAAGGTCCTGTTTCCAGGCAACGACTGTATCCTTCACTAACACGGACATGGCTTGAGACTGAGTGCACTACACTCTACAACCACTCTCCAGCGCTGTTACCACCAATACAGTACTGCTCTATGGACACACATCAGCTCCTCCCAGATTTGCATCACAATCCCATCTAGAGATATAGCCTTTCTGTCTGAAGGGGAGGTGTATTGAGAGTGACTGAAAGGAAAGGAAGTTCACAATGGACTGAATTGTATTGGCTGTCACTGTACAGAGTCTAAAGACTGAAACAAATAGGAATGTGATTTACTGCTTTGTATGTCTGTATTGGGTCCTCAAATGTTGGAGTATGCTGTCCTGGATAAAACTAACACTAGAACACTGTTCTAGCAAAGTCAAGTATGCCTAACTTCAGTCAGYTGTTCTACCTAAAGAGTTGGTCCTGCCAACCAAATTACTTTTTCACGATCATGATGGCCCTTAATTAACCCCTCCTGATCTAAGATATCGACCAGCTGAAGAGGATTATGGAGGTGGTGGGCACCCCGACCCCTGACCTTCTACAGAAGATCTCCTCTGAACATGTGAGAAGATGGAGAAATAGAGGGAGAGATGGGAAAGTTGAATGGATCATTAGCTATAGCAATGGTTTGATGATACTGTTGATCCCCTGACATCCTTGATCGGTGTAATTGATTGACTAATTTGATGATCGATTATTCAATATTTTGCTTGTAGCATGATTGGCCCTGCAATGTACTGTACACATTGTCACGTGTGTCGTTGTACATTGCTTCCCATTCACAGGCTCAGAAATATATCCAGTCTCTACCCTTCATGCCCCAGCAGGACTTAGAGAAGATATTCAGAGGAGCCAACCCAATGGGTGAGACTGAGTCATACCCGATAACTGAATTTGCTGGAGGCAAATTTTAACCCAAGGCTATAGTCACCCAAGGCTATGGATTACATAAGGCAGCTTTGTTAGTATTTTTCCCTTTGTGCCTGCATCTTAATCTCGGTCTCCATCTTTCTCTCTGCATCTCCATTCTTCTCTCTCCCTCCCTCTCCCTCTCTCCCTCAGCTGTGGATCTAYTGAAGCGCATGCTGGTTCTGGACTGTGATGGGCGTATCTCTGCCAGTGAGGCTCTCTCCCACCCTTATTTCTCTCAGTACCACGACCCGGACGACGAACCAGAGGCCCTGCCCTACGACCAGACGCTGGAGAGCAAGGACCGCACGCTAGAGGAGTGGAAAGGTGAGAGAGCTAGAGAGAGAGAGATGGAGGGTGGCTGGAGTGGAGAAGGTTAAGAGGGATTCTCTTTTTTAAAGATTCAACAGTTATTTTCTGCTATGTTCTTGACCAGAACTAAAYGTTCTCTCTTCCTCCTCACCTTTTGTTCATCCCTCTTTCTTCACCTCATCTTCTTTCTCTCTCTCTCCATCCCCCTATACAGAGCTGGTGTTCGAGGAGATGAATGGAATCAAAGCGCCTGTCAGCGAGACGAGTAGTCTACAGGTGGAACAGTGAAAGACAAACCCTACCTCCTTCTGCTCGGTCTGTCCCGTCAGCTGAGGAAGGACCGCCGTCTTGTCTCCGTCTGTCTGCCGGCGTTGGGGAGGCGGGAGGATCCGAGAGAAAGAGAGACCGCGGGCCAAGCAGAAACAACGCTGTGTCCCCTAGAGGCATGACACCCYTCCCCTTGCTCACTGTGACTGGCTATTTGACTGCCTGTCAGGAGTTTTGTAAAAGGGGAGCAGGGAGAGGGGAGGTCTGGTTGAACTGAAAGTGATAAGAATACGCACATTACGATGATTACAGGGAGCATGTTTTGATAGGTATATGTTTACAGTCTGTTGAAGAGAGGTAGGAGAGAGAGACAGAGACAGAGAGAGAAAGTAGCACTAGGGTTTTCAAACCTACCTAAGGGTCCAACTGGTAAATGGTCATTGGCTATAGGTTACTGGAAATCTTTCGTCATGAAGACATTTTATAAGCAGTCATAACGGATGTCAGTTTAAGTCTGCTTATAACACCTGTTATGTCATGGTAATGACAGTTTTATGACAGAGGGTTCTAGTGAATTGTTGTGAAGAATTTTCCACACATTTTATCATATTTCTATTTTAGTTGTAGCAAATATCTGTTATTTCACAGAAACTTACATAAGATGGTTCCTCCCTTGAAATAGACCAATGAATGCCCTTTGTGCTGTTACTGCACAACATCCCCCAACACCCACCAATATGCCACTGAATGACCAATGACAGAGATATACTGTACATGGACAGGATTAGTGGCTGTACACCGGTGGTAGTGTTTTGTTTACGGAGACATAACTGCATTGCTGCAAATGCTATGTAGATATGTCCCAATGTACAGGTAACTGCCAACATAAAGAATASATCAACATAAAGTGTTTTAATAGGGCATTGGGCCAACACAAGCCAGAGCAGATTCAATGCACCTTGGCAAAGTTTCTGGAACTCTATTAGACGGATGCGACACCATTCTTCCATGGGAAATGCCATAATTTGGTGTTTTGTTGAGGGTGGTGGAAAACACTGTCTCAGGTGCCGYTCCAGAATCTCCCATAAGTGTTCAATTGGGTTGAGATCTGGTGACTGAGACGGCCATGGCATATGGTTTACATCGTTTTCATGCACATCGAACCATTCAGTAACCATTCGTCCCCTGTCGATGGGGGCATTGTCATCCTATGGGGGCATAGCCATGGTGGCCAAAATAATGGCCTGCCCAGAATTGTTATACATGACCCTAAACATGATGGGATGTTAATTGATTAATTAACTCAGAAACCACACCTATGTGGAAGCACCTGCTTTCAATGTGCTCTTTGTGTCTCTTATTAACTCAAGTGTTTCCATTATTTTGGCAGTTACCTGTATGTAGGCTATGCATTTGTTGCTGGTATCACCCATTTCAGATTCCACTTGGCTCCAGTCCAACAGGTTTTACTAGTCCCTGGCTCTGTTGAGAAACTAAAACTTATAGCTGAAGTTTACATCTGAACATTCAGCAGATACTATTACCCACAGTGACTCCCACAGATACCATTACCCACAGTGAATCCCACAGATACAATTACCCACAGTGACTCCCACAGATACAATTACCCACAGTGAATCCCACAGATACAATTACCCACAGTGACTCCCACAGATACCATTACCCACAGTGAATCCCAGATGCATTATGCCGATTCAATTGAATTTACAATAGGTCTGAATGTTGTAGTTTCAGAGGTCTAATATTCAGCATGTTTTAAAGGGGCGTACTGAGGTGAACGAATTACAGGGGAGTAAAATAATTCAATTTTCAGTAAAAAAACATGTTCTGGAACTGCAACATATACTACCCCAAGAACTACAACAACAATCATATACACAATGCCTCAATTACAGTAGATATAATCCAAAATACTCTCTCGGTTGATGTTTGACTATTTACGGTCCTGTATGTGTCATGTACAAATGTTGGTGGATTTAAATAGAACTGCAAAAAAGATGAATGTATACAAAACTGTATGTTTAAAAAAACAAGTGTCTTTTCATTCTATGGTGGCATGAAGTTTAACTGTAAAATTTCTGCCGTATGCATTTCCAATCAATAACCGAATGTCAACTCTGTGTCATAATGCCATGACAATTGATGTCAACCAACTCAACTCTATTACAACAGTTATAACACCACTATGCAGCATGAACAAGTAAACATTTGGTTACACATATTCAGAATAAATCAAATCGATCTATTCCCTGTCTTGTTAACGTCATGAATGTGTGCATCAATCCAGTCTTGTTTTCTCCCAAAAATGATTAAGTCTGTTGTTGTATGGACAAATTCCTTTACGTTTTCAAGTATCACGCAGCAGCCTATCAGCACTATGTCAGTGGTGAGAATCTGTCATGTGCATAGCATGTTGTGGCATTATGAAAGACCACTTTACTCCAGAGTTACGGCCTACTCATTCCTCCTCCACATGGCCAAAGTTCCATCAATACTCCCAGCCCACACACAGTAGCTTTCCAGTGCTTTATGGGTTCCAAGTCTGAGTATACATGGCCTTTTCTGTGTGTGTTTGTGTGTGTGTGTCAATTTGCCTTCAAGGTCCATTCTTGTATGTTTCCAGCCTGCAGGCATCGATGCCTGCAGGCATCGAACTATGTCGTAATCTCTCAGCTACAGAACAGAGGCAGTATTATGAGAGACCACCCTTCTGATCATCATGACGACACATGTATCCTCTTCTTCCTCGTCATCAATAAAAGCTAAATTCATCACCAGTTATNACGACACATGTATCCTCTTCTTCCTCGTCATCAATAAAAGCTAAATTCATCACCAGTTATCTTACTGTGTGTGTGTGTGTGTGTGTGTGTGTGTGTGTGTGTGTGTGTGTGTGTGTGTGTGTGTGTGTGTGTGTGTGTGTGGCCTACATGTACATTTTTACTTCTGAGCCTGTATATAAACAGCAACAACACTATCAGCAAAGCAGAAAGGAAGGCTGACCAAGGGAGGCCAGGGAAATACTAAAATAACTTTCATCCCTATCTTCAGGCTAGGCTAGCTCTCTTCGCTATCTCATGGCAACAGACAGCATTTTGGCAACATTCCTTATAACTTGATTGTAAGACAATAAGGAGCCAGGGCGGCAGGTAGCCTAGCTGTTAAGAGTGTTGCTGGTTCGAATCCCTGAGTCGACTAGGTGAAAAATATGCCCATGTGCCCTTGAGCAAGGCTCATAACCTTAATCTGGATAAAGAGCATCTGATAAATTACKAAAATGTTAAAATTAGTCTGGACACAGACACACCCATCAATAGCACAGGGAGTGTGTTCTATTGTTTACCTTTTTCTGACAAAATCCAGAGAGGTCATGCCACCAGGCGATGGTGTGTTCACCAGTGATACCGTTGACGTTTTAGAAACGAGTGAGACCAGTCACTGATTACGGTTCTTTAGTCGTGTCACTGGAGACCACTGTCGGTCAACGGATTGCATTGCGCATTTGCSGAGTGCTAGAGAGTGTGTAGGTGGTGGCGGCTACATGAGAGCAAGTGAACGAAGTGTCTCATGCACAACAACGGGTCATTATCCCTGAATTAAGAGTTAGCTGGGGATACATTGACCCCCAAATCGATTTGGATATGTCGGTCCGCATGCGGACAGGATTTTACCGACAGGAGGTAAACAAAACGGCATGGGAGGTTCCAGAACGATACCGCGAGCTAAAGCAGGTGGGGACTGGCGCGTATGGGACAGTATGGTGAGTTTTATACGAGTTTAATCATCAAACATGGATAGGCTACTCTTCGTAAATGTCGAATTTGGAGTTAACAATAGCCTATATGAAGGCAACACAAACCAAGCCACAACTAGACGTGACTTGTTCCTAAAATAAGCATCGTGTTATTTTTTTGTTGAACTGTTCATCTCATGCATTCTTCATGTGGTTATATCAAAAGGAAGTTTTTGTGCAGTGGAGCGCTGGATTGTGTCCGAATTAAATCATCAACAAACATCGGTGCTATTTGATGAATAATGAAGACACAACCTTTACATTATGCGGTTTCTGTTTCATTCCTAAGCATAGCTTACACGGCAGGGACTTTTTTGGCTTTGTGAAGTCGGGAAAAGCATAACAAAGAACCCCCATTGGCCTCATTGTTTGTTGGATTTTAGTGAGCAGAAGATTTAGATTTAAGTGCATCGGCCTACATCTGTTCTGGGTCTTTGCGCAATGTTTCTTGGGATATGCCTACCAAATGTTTCTACTTCAATTCCAGAAATACCCAAGAATRTCTTTGTGAACATATGATTATAAAACCTGATCTTTGGATGTAAATTATTTTAAAGAAATAATTAATCAAGCATTCAATGAAAAAATAAGAGTTGGGTCCTTCAGTAGGCTACCACCAATGGCCAACATTGCTAAAATGTTTTCTTCCCTGTACCTACATTTCTTGCTGCAGTTCCGCCCAGGACCACAGGACTGGGGTGAGGGTGGCCATCAAGAAGCTCCACAGACCCTTCCAGTCAAAGCTCTTCGCCAAGAGGGCCTACAGAGAGCTCCGGCTCCTCAAGCACATGAAGCACGAAAATGTGAGGGCCTTTCCTGAAATACGCACCTCATCATTTTTTCTCATAAATAGAAAAGGTGTCTGTTTCACACCACTAATTAGGCCTTGTCTAAAAATGAAATGGCGCAACTCTACAGTACTGCATTTAAAACTCACTTTTATCCATAGCTACCTGTCCCAGACCTGCTGTTTTCAACTCTCTAGAGACAGCAGGAGCGGTAGAGATACTCTTAATGATCGGCTATGAAAAGCCAACTGACATTTACTCCTGAGGTGCTGACTTGCTGCACCCTCGACAACTACTGTGATTATTATTATTTGACCATGCTGGTMATTTATGAACATTTGAACATCTTGGCCATGTTCTGTTATAATCTCCACCCGGCACAGCCAGAAGAGGACTGGCCACCCCTCATAGTCTGGTTCCTCTCTAGGTTTCTTCCTAGGTTTTGGCCTTTCTAGGGAGTTTTTCCTAGCCACCGTGCTTCTACACCTGCATTGCTTGCTGTTTGGGGTTTTAGGCTGGGTTTCTGTACAGCACTTTGAGATATCAGCTGATGTAAGAAGGGCTATATAAATACATTTGATTTRATTTATTTATTTTTATGGCCTAGGCTGCGTGCAGAGAGCAGTGACGGTTTCATTTTTGCACAGAGTGAGACAAACACAGCTGTTCCTTATGATTGGCAATTAGTCAGTAGCAGAGTAGTCAGAAAGATCACATTGGTAATATTCACATCACAACCCATAATACTAAACAGAAACACATCATATCAAGATTATAGAGCTGTTCATTTGAGGCAGGCACAGGTTCTGAGTCTTGATTTGAGAAGTTGAATCAGGCATTCAACTTGGGGCGGCAGGTAGCCTCGTGGTTAGAGCGTTGGGCCAGTAACCGAAAGGTTGCTGGATTGAATCCCAGAGCTGACAAGGTAAAAATCTGCCATTCTGCCCCTGAACAAGGCAGTTAACCCACTGTTCCCCCGTAGGCTGTCATTGTAAATAAGCATTTGTTCTTAACTGACTTGCCTAGTTAAATAAAGGTTCAATTACATGTTGTAGCTCTCCTGGACCAGGGTTGGACTTGGTGACCACTGATTTCAGAGGTCTACTGGGTATACAGGGAGTAGGTAGAGTTTAATAATGGTACACAAGGAAAGGCTGAGAAGGAAGCCAATACATGTTGTGGAAAAAATGCCTCATAGCAACATCTACTTTAGTCAGTGGCTCACTCTAGAACGACAGAGACACACCCCATATCACAATTGTGTGTGTGTGTGTGTGTGTAACTTCRWGTGRRWMWYWTYYYSWKRYWSTRWTTGAGATACATGATGCACAAAACAAAATTCTCCAGTTAATCTATAATTGAGCTATTCTATTTATTTTCTGTTATTCTTTGATTGGCTTGGATTAGGTGATTGGACTGCTGGATGTGTTCACTTCTGAGATCTCATTGGACAGGTTTCATGACTTGTAAGTACCTCTTTGTCCAATACCCTTCCTGTTCATATATTGAATGTTTTTATTCACAATAAAGTATATATTTTTTCCTTTTCTCCTGTCATTCGCAGTTACCTGGTAATGCCATTTATGGGTACTGATCTGGGGAAACTGATGAAGATGGAGAGATTGTCACAGGAGAGGGTGCAATTCCTGGTCTATCAAATGCTGAAAGGACTCAAGGTTAGAGTTGCATACATACACATGCACTCAAAAKAACAATATATATATATATACRATTCTAAGCAGTTTAAAATRTATACCTACAAATGCTCATTTTATCCCCAACATTCAAATATGATACAAAATCAAGGCAGTTTATACAGAAGGTTTAAATGTTTCCCAGAATATACTTGAATACCACCTTCTTTTTCAAATTTTAAGGCTTTCTCTTTTCCTGGTCTTTTGTGTCTCCCCACAGTATATCCACTCTGCAGGGATCATCCACAGGGTGCGTAACCTCTGACCTTTCAACTATGTGCATTGGGGTTGGGGCCCTTGCTCTTTTTCACGCCCACTGCTATTCATGCCGTTTTCCACATCATAAGCTCTTTGTGTGTGTGCTTGCGTGTGTTTGCGTCAATCTGGCAGCATGATAATGTCATTTTTCTAAATATCAACAGGATCTCAAACCTGGAAATTTGTCTGTCAACGAAGACTGTGAGCTGAAGGTACTACATATATATATATATATTGCTACCAGACCTGTGATAAGCACTGTGCTCTCCCTGTTCAGTCTCGCTCTCTTTCGATTGAACTGAAATACACTTTATTGAAGTGGAGGCTGCTGAGGGGAGKACAGATCATACTAATGGCTGGAATGGAGCAAATGGAATGGCATCAAACACCTGGAAACCATGTATTTGATACCGTTGTACTATTCCACTCATGCCATTACCACGAGCCCGTCCTCCCCAATTAAGGTGTCACCAACCTCCTGTGCTTTATTGTCAATAAAGGGACAATCCAATGTAGCCAAAGCAATTCTCTCTCTGTCTGTCTCAGATTCTTGACTTCGGGCTGGCTCGGCAGACGGACACAGAGATGACGGGGTACGTCGTCACTCGCTGGTACAGAGCCCCTGAGGTAATCCTCAATTGGATGCACTATACCCAGACTGGTGAGTCTCTCTCATACACTCATTCATGGCTGCCTTCTTTGTCCACAAGATGGCAGTACTTTCTAATGTCAAAAACTGTGTTATCACCATGATTAATCATGCTATTGTAACCAGAAAAATATCCTACAGTATGAGGTCCTATGGAGATCTATCTCTCTATACAATTTGTGTACAATATCTCTGTAATTGAACTCACTGGTATGGTAGCAGTTTGGTAGCAATGTGCTACTGAAAGACCATTCAGTCCTATGTATGTCTTTGACCTCCTCTATCGTCAGTGGATATCTGGTCGGTGGGCTGCATCATGGCGGAGATGCTGCTGGGGAAGCCGCTGTTCAAAGGAAATGACCGTATCCTTTTTCAGTGTTTACTACTCTCTGTCTTCACCCCACACAACTATTGCAGAATAATGATCCTGCCAGGCAAATTAGCATAATTATATGTTATCAACCTGTCAAAGACTAGTTCTGTAAGCTTATTATGGCTAAGCATATATAGTATGAGCAGCATGTGAATGTGACTTCCTGTACCACATGAGCTATGACCCTTGACCCCTGGGTGAGCACAGACCTGGACCAACTGAAAGAGATCATGAAGATCACTGGTACACCCACTGCAGACTTTGTTACAAAGCTACAAAGCCAAGATGTAAGTCATGTGGGCGCTCAAAATACATTCAGATAGTACACATTCAAAGCAAACACAGCCTACTAGAGTACATAGGAATAGAATACCACATACACTCCCAGGTAAATCTGCTCCTCTTCCAACAGGCCAAAAACTACATACGGAGCCTTCCTAAAGTACCAAAGAAAGATTTGCACTTTCTTTTTTCCAAAGCTAGCTCAGACGGTGAGCAGACGTTCAATACTATGATGTGAACATGCAGTTAGTTGAATTTGACAGTCTATTACTAAAGGATCAAAAACGGTGGTTTACAAAACAGCAACTGTTTCTAACTATTGTCAGGAGTGTCCTTCTGACCATAACACAGCTAGAGACACTGTATACCTCTCTGTGTGGCAGCGGTSTGTGTGCTGGAGCGCATGCTGTTGCTGGACCCTGAGAGGCGGGTGAGTGCGTCGGAGGCGCTGGCCATGCCCTTTTTCAGCGAGTTCAGAGAACCAGAGGAGGAGACTGAGGCCCAGCCCTACGATCACTCCATGGACAACACAGACCTGCCCCTGGAACAGTGGAAACGTGAGAGATGGATGGAGGGAAGCTGAAGAAAAAGAGGGGGAGGGGGGGAGGAAGATATGGGAGAGAGAGAGAGAGAGATGCTGGGGAGGAGGGAGGGAGAGAGAGAAGGAGATACAGGCAGAGGAAAAAAGGGGGAGCGATGGAGGCTGAGGTGGCTGGTAGCCTAGAGGTTAAGACCGTTGGGCAGGTAACTGAAAGGTCATTGGTTCGAATCCCCAAGCTGGCAAGGTAGAAAATTATGCAATTCTGCCCATGTGCAAGGCAACAACTGCCCCCTGGGTGCTGATGACGTGGATGTTAATTAAGGCAGCCCCCTGCCCTGCTCTGATTAAGAGGGGTTGGGTTAAATACAGAAGACGCTTTTCAGTTGAACGCATTCAGCAACTGATTAGGTATCTCTTTCCCTAGGAAAAGGGCTTAAGGAAAAACATTCCTTTGGTCATTCCACATGATAGGAGAGAAAGATGATAAGGAAGAGATGRGGGAGATGGATGTGTGATAACACGTTCAGCTTGAGAGAAAGAAAGAGGAAGAAAAATCTATAGTCTACAGAGTAACTAATTAGTAATTTCTTGTGATAATATCTCCTACAGGTCACACATTCACAGAGATTCTGTCCTTCAGGCCTGCAGCAACAGAGACCAAGGACCCCAAAGAGACATCACTCTGAGAGTACACACATACCTCTCAATAATGATTATTATAAGGCGTTGTTGTATTGTTGTACAGATGTAATGTGAATCCAATGTACAAAATGTAGTTTATTGATTATAAATAGATTTTCTGACAAATAAACAATTTCGAAGATATTGTCAGTCTTGTGTAATTGTGGAACTACTGTAACAGCCAACCAATGAACCCCTGGGAAATAAATTATTACTTGCTTCCCCATAAACCATGAGAATGACTATAAACTGAGACTTTAGAGGGATAGTTCATCAAATGTTCATCAATAAAAGGCCACTCTAAAATGAGCAGTTTTGTCACTTAACAATGCCACAGATGTCTCAAGCTTTGAGGGAGAGTGCAATTGGCATGCTGACTGCAGGAATGTCCACCAGAGCTGTTGCCAGAGAATTTAATGTTAATTTCTCTACCATAAGCTGCCTCCAATGTCGTTTTAGGGAATTTAGCAGTATGTCCAACCGGCCTCACAACCGCAGACCACATGTAAGCACGCCAGCCCAGGACCTCTACATCCGGATCCTTCACCTGCCAGATAGTCTGACACCAGCCACCCGAACAGCTGATGAAACTGAGTATTTCTGTCTGTAATAAAGCCCTTTTGTTGGGAAAAACAAATTCTGCTTGGCCTGGCTCCCAAGTGGATGGGCCTACGCCCTCCCAAGCCCACCCATGGCTGAGCCCCCCGCCCAATCATGTGAAATCCATAGATTAGGGCCTAATGGATTTCAATTGACTGATTTCCTTATATGAACTGTAACTCAGTAAAATCGTTGAAATTGTTGCATGTTGCATGTTTGTTCAGTATAACATGAATTGACTGCAATATTTTTTAGACTGCAATACACCTGCTCAAACATTGAGATTACCCACGGTCCAGCAAGGACACAGATCGCGTCTGTCTATAAATGGAGCACCAAACTTGCTGATTTTAGTTTGGGCCCCTCAAAAGCCTCTGAAAAGCCATGAAGAGAGCCGACGTCTTTATTCTGCTTCTTACTGGTGTGTTGGTCAACGGAAAAGGTATGCTTTATGTTACATGTGAGGTTGTGGATTAAAGCCTGAGCATATGTGTAGCAGAGTAACTCAAAATGTGGACTTAATATTTCAATCAAAAAGCAATGTGTGTGGTCAGAAATCTTTAAAAAAGGAGAAGGAGGTGCCGATTACTACGGTATTCAATTGCGTTTTTATTGTGCCCTTGTTTGTGTGTTGCAGACCTCCGCTGGCAGAACAGCTATGACCAGCCGTTAGATTTTAATTGCCCCTCAGGACAATCCATCTCTCGCATAGTGAGGTGATTCCTTATATTCCATACAACCAATCTTCTCCAAAACCTGAATTCTGCACTGACTCACAAGCACAGGTTTCCAAATCAGAGTGTGCTTTTTACTGCTGCAGTGCTGAGTTGACCCTAACCCTTTCTCAAACCCTAGCAAGCTGTTGCATATCAACAGAGTTGCTGTTGATTCAGATTTGCAATTTTCCATTTTGAGAAATTAAACTGGTTTAACTCTGTATGCTGGATTTAGGTTATTGCAATTGCATTCCGGCCAAAATATGTTGGGCAACAATAAAACCTTCAACCTGCATAAATGTTTTCGTATAAATTAAACTATTAATTTGTGCATTGTAATGTATTTATCCAATTTTAGTGAGCATCACAACAAACATGAAGACCGTCTGTGGGACTTTGGGTGCAAAGCCACGTTGGACTCAGCAACTAACTGCTTCACATCTTCCTACGTAAATGACTTCGACAAACCTTTCAGCTACCAATGCCCAAGCCACCAGGTCATCACAGGGATGAACAGCTATCATGAGAACAAGCATGAGGACAGAAGGTGAGATGTAAATGAATCACTATTCACATGAAATAAATACAAATCTTCAAGAAATGACTTTGTCAAATCAAACAAAATAACTAAGGCTTTACAATGATGGTGAAAATTAGAGACCTTTGGGGATTAAATGGTGTAAAATCCTAGAAGTGACACAGGGTTGACGGAGGCACTGTTTTTGTTGAACAACCCTACTATAATGTGAATTACAAGGTCAATACAAAAAATATATCATAATTCAAACCTCATTTCCACCATTGTACAGATGGAAGTTCACCTGCTGTGGAGCCAGCAACTTCTGTACTGATACCTGCCAGTGGACTAACTACGTAAACTGGTTTGATGAGGCCTTCACTTTTAATGTCCCACCAAATTCCTACCTGATTGCAGCTGAAAGCTACCATGAAAACAAGCATGAGTGAGTATGATTATTCATTGGCACTGTATGCTAATGTAATGGATTCCAAGTATTTTCTCTCTCTCTCTCTCTCTGTGTGTGTATCTACAGTATCTGTGTGTCATATTCTTGCTGTTGGATTAAACAAGCTTCAGGAAATGATGAATTGACTACAAAACTAACAGGAACAAAATGTTTGTTTGTCTTGTGTACTTTCAGAGATCGTCGCTGGAAATACCAATACTGTACCAGAAGGTCATGCTGAATCTATAACTGATTCTTCCTACAATCAGATTATTTTATCCATTGTTGTCTCTTGATAATCTTGAAAGAAATTCATGATTAAAGATACATGCATCAAATTATTGTGTTTCATTTCACGGCACTAACGTTTAAATTATTGATTATGCTTTGTTTCTGGTCAAGATATAAACTCTATACAGTACTGTAATGGACGGAAATGGTTATCTCAGACAATAATTACAAAAACATTGGGTCACACTTTATTTGGATAATCCCCTATAGAGGATCTATAGTGGCTCAAACCATCAACAGACTATCAACTGCAACTCTGTTGATATGCAACAGCTTGCTATGGTTAGGTTTAGGGTTAGAGTTAGTCAAATCAAATCAAATTTTATTTGTCACATGCGCTGAATACAACAATACAGTGAAATGCTTACTTACAAACCCTTAACCAACAATGCAGTTTTAAGAAAATACACCAAAAAAAGGGTTGGGGTTAAAGGGAAAGTTCAGTATTTTACAACTTGTTTTTAGATGGTTCCTGCCCCTGAAAGTAATCTATGGATCAGGAAAAACTGTAATACATGGTTTGGTTTTTCTTCTAATAGCCACTACAAACTTCAGCTAACTTCAGCCTCTGCTGGTTTAAAATCAATGGGAGTGATGTGGGCATGCAGTGACCGTTAAAAAAGCCATAGACAAATTAACTGAATTATTTGCTTTGACGTAACTTTAAATGATTAGGCTTCTTCAATTCTTAAACATCTTAACCATGGATTACAGTTTCTCCTGGCCCATAGACAACCTTCAGGGGGAGGATCCATCTAACATGAAGGTGTAAAATAATGAACTTCCCCTTTAAGGCATTTACTGAGATACTGCTGTCAGGCTTCTACCCATTGAGAAAAGTGTATGCTGTTCTAGTCTGCCTAGTGTCYGTGTCCTCTCGAGCCTGCCTAACGGTCCTAAACTGACCTGGTAACGTAATGTAAAAATGTATAATATAAAATGTATATCTGAACCCTTTCAGGTTGTTAGGAAAACATCTAATTCTGTTGATTCTTTTCACACAATCATATTTGGACAGATCTTGTGGGACTCTACTCCACATCAGTGGAGAGAATGTGATGTACATAATGTCATTTATTGGTTTATTCATTATGAAGTTAACCTATTTAAACCTTTTCATTTTCAAATATCTTCCCAATGGTGTCTGTTTCTTTTCAAACTAGCAGCCAAGTAACCCCTGACCCATTTACACTTGACCCATGGTTCTCACTGTAACACAGAGGTCAATTAAAAATAGTTGACACATTTCTAGCACACAAAAACCATCCTGTTATGCAATTCCTGACAGGTTATACTGTTATTTAGTGTATTTATGTTAAACTTTCCCCTTTCAGCACACCTGTCAGGACCCGGTGAGAGAAACAGTCACTAATAGTCGGCAGAACCCAGAAGATGAGGCAGACTCAGCAGTACTAGAGATGGTGGTTTAATAAAAGGACAAGATCTTCAGGCAAAGAATATAAAGCCAAGAGGCACAAAATGGATATCCTCCAAAATACAAAGAAACTCCACAAAGTGGKAAAAACAGCAGGGAAAAACAAACCTCAAAAGACTACTCAAAAATACACAAGCACTAAACCAGAGAACCTCTGGAAAATCCAATAAGAGAAATATCAACCCTCGTCGTTTCCCACCGACCGGTCCAAGATAGCATATATCATCACCCTGCTGTCGGAAAAAGCCCTAGCCTGGGCTACTGCT
>NC_036864.1:9300067-9321316 GCF_002910315.2 Salvelinus sp. IW2-2015
AGTAGCAGCGGGGGGGCGGGGCTGTTGGCCAAGGTTGGAGTCGCCAGGAGGAAGGCATGGCCAGCCATTGAGAAATGCTTGTTGAAGTCTTCGATTATCACGGATTTATCGTGGTGACCGAGTTACCTAGCCTCAGTGCAGTGGGCAGCTGGGAGAGGTGCTCTTGTTCTCCATGGACTTTACAGTATCCCAGAACTTTTTGGAGTTAGAGCTACAGATGCAAATTCTGCTTGAAAAAGCTGGCCTTGCTTTCCTGACTGACTGCGTGTATTGGTTCCTGACTTCCCTGAACAGTTGCATATCGCGGGGCTCTTCGATGCTATTGCAGTTCGCCACAGGATTTTTTTGTGCTGGTCGGAGGCAGTCAGGTCTGGAGTGAACCAAGGGCTATATCTGTTTCTTGTTCTGCATTTTTTGAACATGACTGTTCTTCCTGCCGCTAAGACGTGGTGCTCAATCTCTGGCAAGTTGGATACCGTGAGACAAGCTCAAGCCATCGAACCGGGTCCTAAGGGAGGTCCTGCCAATCGGTTGTTGTTCCCAAGGCAGCAAGATCCCAAGTCCTTCTGTGGGGGCACTCCTCGCCTCACCTGTCACCCGGGCGTAGGTCGCACCTTGGAGTTCATTCAGCGTAAGTTCTGGTGGCCCACCATAAGAGAAGACGTTGCCACTTTCGTCAAGGCCTGTCCCGTGTGCTGCCAGGGCAAATCTTCTCACCTCCGCCTCAAGGACTCCTTCACCCTTTATCTATTCCCCACCGACCCGGTCCCATATCTCGTTGGACTTATTACTGGCCTTCCTCCGTCCCATGGTAATACTACTATCCTAGTCATCATCGACAGGTTTTCTAAGGCGGCCAGGTTTTCCCTTGACCAAATTACCTTCTGCCAAGGAAACAGCTGAGTGGGTGATTAACCATGTGTTCCGAGTCTTTGGCATTCCGCAAGATATGGTTTCCGACAGAGGTCCCCAGTTCGCCTCAAGGTTTTGGAAGGCCTTCTGCCAACTCATGTGGCCACGGCCAGTTTATCTTCAGGGTACCACCGGAGTCCAACGGCCAAACCGAGAGGATGAATCAGGAGTTGGAAACACCCTCAGATGTATGGTTTCCAACAACCCGTCCACATGGTCATCCTTCATGTGTTGGGCCGAGTACGCGCACAACACCTTGTGCTCCTCCTCCACTGGTATATCCCCGCACGAGTGTCAGTTTGGCTATGCTCCTTATTGTTCCCGGACCAGGAGGCAGAAGTCAGAGTGCCTTCAGCCTCGAGGTTCATCAGACGCTGTCGGCTTACGTGGAAGAAGGCCCGTCTTAATCTTCTGCGTTCCTCACAGCAGTACCAGCGACAAGCCAACAGACGTCGCCGTCCCGGTCCTACCCTGTACCCCGGCCAGAGAGTATGGCTCTCAACAAAGAACTTACCGCTACGGGTGGAGTCTCGTAAGCTGTCCCAGAGATTCATCGGTCCCTAAGATTGCCAGGAGAGTCAATCCCGTTACTTTTCGCCTGCACTTACCCAGATCCCTTAAGATCAATCCAACATTTCACATTTCTTTATTAAAACCTGTTGTTTTTTCTCCCCTTATCCCGGCAGGCAGACCTCCCCCTCCGCCCCGTGTCATCGGAGGCCAGTCGGCTTATACCGTCCACCGGATACTGGATTCCGCCGGGTGCAGCGGTCCTGGCAGTATCTGGTGGACTGGGAAGGCTACGGTCCCGAGGAGCGCTCCTGGGTTCCTGCCAAGACATACTGGACCCTGACCTCATTCGTCAGTTCAGGCCCTCCACCCTGAGAAGGCTGGTAGGAACGTCAGGAGCCGTTCCTAGGAGGGGATTCTGTCAGGTTTTGGCCAGGACTGTTCAGGTTTTGGTCACTAGATGTCCCCATTGCACCTTTTTTGTACCTTTGTTTTTTCCTTGCTCTAATTATTGTTTGCCACTGTGTGTCGTTCCCTTGTTAGTATTTAACCCTGTGTGTTCCTCAGTTCTTTGCTCGTGTTTGTATGTTAGCACCCAGCCCCAGCCTTGTGTAACATCAGCTCGAAGGAGAGAGAACATTGGGTGAAAAACCCCTTACAAACACTCGGATCACCTGAGAACCGTTGGGGAGGCGGCAGACGAGGTTCAGCCAGGGGGTTAACTGCCACGGGCACTTGAATCTGATGAACTGGAGCAGAAGCGGTTGCAGGGGAAAGTTGATCAGAAATCTGTTTTATGGATGTCATCATCTCCGACAGAAGTTGAGAATGTCCAGCCAGTAAGGCCTCTTGCTGAACCAGAGCAGCTTCGTGACGTTGGACAGTCCCCTCGTGGTGGGACAGCACGGGAAAAAAGTCCTGGGTACTGGCTGCCTCTGGGTTCATTTCAATGGCTCAGTGTTTCTGTCAGGACCCGGTGAGAGAAACAGTCACTAATAATCGGCAGAACCCAGAAGATGAGGCAGACTCAGCAGTACTAGAGATGGTGGTTTAATAAAAGGACAAGATCTTCAGGCAAAGAATATAAATCCACCACGTCCAAAAATAAAGCCAAGAGGCACAAAATGGATATCCTCCAAAATACAAAGAAACTCCACAAAGTGGTAAAAACAGCAGGGAAAAACAAACCTCAAAAGAMTACTCAAAAATACACAAGCACTAAACCAGAGAACCTCTGGAAAATCCAATAAGAGAAATATATGTTCACAACAAGGCTGGGGCTGGGTGCTAACATACAAACACTGAGCAAAGAACTGAGGAACACACAGGGTTTAAATACTAACAAGGGAACGACACACAGGTGCAAACAATAATTAGAGCAAGSRAAAAACAAAAGGTACAAAAAAGGTACAATGGGGACATCTAGTGACCAAAACCTGAACAGTCCTGGCCAAAACCTGACAACACCTGTTCAAACACTGAGATTACCCATGTACGTGGCTGAAAAACCAACAAGGTCTTTAGCTCAGTCATCCTATCGGTTTCTATAAATATATATTTAGYCCTGCTTGTTGTGCTTTGGTCAGATCCCACACCTCTGTGAAGCTACAGCGCCCTCAGAAAATAATTCACCCCCCTTTACTTTTTCCAAAATGTSTTGTGTTTCAGCCTGAATTTAAAATTGATTCAATTGAGATTTGTGTCACGGGCCTGCACACAATACCCCATAATGTCAAACTGGAATTATGTTTTTAGACATTTTTGCAAATTCATAAAAAATGAAAAGCTAAAATGTCTTGAGTCAATAAGTATTCAACCCCTTTGTTATGGCAAGCCTAAATAAGTTCAGGAGTAAAAATGTGCTTAACAAGTCACATAATAAATTGCATGGACACACTATGTATGCAATAATAGTGTTTAACATTGAATGACTTCCTCATCTCTGTACCCCACACATACAATTATCTGTAAGGTCCCTCAGTCGAACAGTGAATTTCAAACACAGATTCAACCACAAAGACCAGGGAGGGTTTCCAATGCCTCGCAAAGAAGGGCACCTATTGGTAGATAGGTAAAAATTATGTAAAGCAGACATGGTGAAGTTATTAATTACACTTTGGATGGTGTATCAATACACCCAGTCACTACAAAAATACAAGTGTCCTTCCTAACTCAGTTGCCAGAGAGGAAGGAAACCACTCAGGGATTTCACCATGAGGCCAATAGTGACTTTAAACATTTAATGGCTGTGATAGGAGAAAACTGAGGATGGTTCAACAACATTGTAGTTACTCCACAATACTAACCTAATTGAGAGAAAAGAAGGAAGCTTCCAAAAACATGCATCTTGTTTGCAACAAGGCACTAAAGTATACAGTGTTATGTTTGGAGCAAATCGAATTCAACASATTACTGAGTACCACTCTYCATATTTTCAAGCATAGTGGTGGCTGCATCATGTTATGGGTACGCTTGTAATCATTAAGGACTGGGGAATTTTTCAGGATAAAAAATACATGTAATAGACAAAACCTGGTTCAGTCTGCTTTCCAACAGACACTGGGAGTCAAATTTACCTTTCAGCAGGACAATAACCTAAAACACAAGGCCAAATATACAAATATCTTGCTTACCAAGATGACATTAAATGTTCCTGAGTGGCCTAGTTACAGTTTTAACTTTTATCGGCTTGAAAATCTATGGCAAGACTTGAAAATGGCTTGATGAATATTAAAAAGAATGATGTGCAAATATTGTACAATCCAGGTGTGCAAAGCTCCCAGAAAGGCTGACAGCTGTAATCTCTGCCAAAGGTGATTCTAACATGTATTGACTTAGGGGGTTGAATATTTATGTAATCAAGATATATTAGTGTTTTATATTTCATTAATAATTTACAAATGTTAGAAGAAGAAAAATAGCTTTGACAATACAGAGTATTTTGTGTAGTTCGTTGACAAAAAATGACATTTAAATCCATTTTAATCCCACACAACAAAATGTGGAAAAAGTCAAGGGGTGTGGATACTTTCTGAAGGCACTGTAGCTATTTGTCAGTCTTATGGCTTAGGGATAGAAGCTGTTCATGAACCTGTTGGTGTCAGACTTGATGCACCAGTACCACTTGCTGTGTGGAAGCAGAGAGAACAGTCTATGGCTTGGGTGGCTAGAGTCTAATGATTTTCAGGGCCTTCCTTTCACACTGCCTGATATAGAKGTCCTGGATGGCAGRGAGCTCAGCCCCAGTGATGTATTGGGCCGTCCGCACCACACTCTGTAGCGCCATGCGATCGAGGGCAGTGCTGTTGCCATACCAAGCAGTGATGCAGCCAGTCAGGATGCTCTCAATGGTGCAGCTGTAGAACGTTTGGAGGATTTTAGGGCCCTTTCCAAACCTGTTCAACTACCTTAGGGGGAAGAGGTGCTGTTGCACCTTCTTCACGACTGTGCGCATGTGAGTGGACCATTTTAAATCCTTAGTGATTTGGACACCGAGGAACTTGAAGCTCTTGTTAATGTGGATGTGGGCATGCTCGGACCCCCCCGTYTCCTGTAGTCCACGATCAGCTCCTTGGTCTTACTGACGTTGAGGGAGGGGTTATTGTCTCGGCACCACACCACACAGGTCTCTGACCTTCTTCCTGTAGTTTGTCTCATTGTTGCCGGTGATCAGGCCTACCACCGTTGTGTCGTCAGCAAACTTAATGATGGTGTTGGAGTCGTACGTGGCAACGTAGTTGTGGGTGAACAGGGAGCACAGGAGGGGACTAAGCAAAACATGACCGTGAATATGCCTGCCAGCTGATCTGCTCATGTTCTGAGAACGCACCCTGGAATATCGCTCAAGGGCACAGGCTAGCAGCTTCTCTTTGAGCGATTCTCCGCATGATCCTAAAGCCAGCCGATCAATACGCCTAACAGCCGTTGCATTTTAATCCGGACTGGAATGATTGGTTTGTTAATAAGACACCAAACAATATAGCTTTGTGACATTTAACAAGTAATGTTTATCTCAAGGAATGTAATTAATTGACCACTAGATATATTATCTTACATTAAGTGCTATTTGTATATGCAGATCATATAGAATGCATCCTGAAATACTGTTCTATTGTTTTTGAGCTGACAGAAAACATTCTATTTCACAGTTCATATTTTCAATGGACAATCAAGCTACTGTATGTGCACTGGGAAGATTATTTTCTCATTGTACATTTAATGTTTATTATAGTCATGTAGACTGGCTTAAACTTCAGAAAGACCTTTGTATAGGCGGAATCAACAACAAAAAAGTGTGTCGCTTTGTGTGGTAAATTACTGGCTTGATAAGATGGCTCATGCAATGTTTATTATGCAACAGATCCTACTTCACATTCTTCAAAATGTTGTCACAGGTATGTAGCTATGCCTTCTTGCCTTTTACCAGAGATATCTGATCTGTCAGATGATTGGGTAAGTAGATTTAATCACATGTGATTATTACCTAATGTACAGTAAGGGTATAAAATAGCATCACTTGTCTAAGGAGACAATATTTCCTGCAGAGAGCCAAACATAGAGAATCCCTTCATCAGGCTTCATCCTTATGACAGGTAAGAGCAGTCATCTCGWTCCATTTACTGTGGATAACATTGCCAATGGTTACGTTCCAATGTCCATATTATCATACCACTTAGAATRAACAAATTCATTTGGCATGCATTCTAAGTGGTATGATGGCGTGGATATTGGAACAGAACTCTGGTGCCAACAATTTGGTCTCTCTCAGCAGGATATAGAGTTGAAGGGTGGGATAATGGCTTTGATGCACCGTTTATGTCCTTTCCAATCTATGTAGGTACTAGGGTAAAAGGGGTGACTGGTAGGAAATATTTGTATTTCATGTGTTATGGAAAACATATTATTTTGCCCTAATTGTAACTGTTATGCTGAAGAGATGCTTAGTCAGTATCGGCCATACCTTTTGTTTTATAGTGATGTATGCTGACTTATACCATCTGATATTGTTTTGTTTCAGATACCACAGTAACCACCACGAGGACAGGTTATGCTAATAACTACGACAACTTTATGGACTTTACATGCTGAACCAACCATGCAATTGCTGGGGTGTACAGCTATCACAGTAACCACCACGAGGACAGGAGGTGGGTCTCTTCATTTCAGTATATAGAATAATCACATTCAGATTTTCAGGCATTTTGTGAATTTCTTAGGAACACAAATTTGTCTTAGTCATTTTGAGCAAGGCCGAGGAACAATTTACATTGTAATAAGTCAGATGAGGCCTAAGAAACATTACAGTACCTTCTTTACTCAGTTTCTCTAGTATCCTCGGTTACAAATGTCTGAGAATCCTGATCAACTACCAACAAGATCAGTGCCCTCATGTTACTCCACTCTCCAGTACTTAAATGTTTAATGAAGGGAGAAAGTATAGTCAATTAACCCACTTTAATATGAATTTATTGTCTGTCCCTTTTCAGTTGGAGGTTTTACTGCTGTTCTGTCCTTAAGATTTGTACCTTTGACTGCCAGGTTACACCCTGGGTCAACTACAGTACTGGGATGAGGCATTCACCTACAAAGCCACCAGTACCAACGATCTCATTATTCCACATTTTGTTGTGTTACAGCCTGAATTCAACATTGATTAAATTGATTGTTTTTCTCACCAATCTACACACAATATCCCATAATGACAAAGTGGAATTATGTTTAAAAAATAATAAYAATTTAATAAAAAATGAAAAACAGAAATATCTMATTTACATAAGTATTCACATCCCTGAGTCAATACTTTGTATGTTTGAATATACCCTTGRGCATGGTGAAGTTATTAATTACATKTTGGATGGTGTATCMATACACCCAGTCACTACAAAGATACAGGCATCCTTCCTAACTCAGTTGCCGGAGAGKAAGGAAACCGCTCAGGGATTTCACTATGAGGCCAATGGTGACTTTAAAACAGTTACAGAGTTTAGTGGCTGTGATAGGAGAAAACTAAGGATGGATCAACAACATTATAGTTACTCCACAAAACTAACCTAATGAAAAGAAGGAAGCCTGTACAGAATACAAATATTCCAAAACATACATCCTGTTTGAAACAAGGCATTAAAGTACAATTGCAATAAATGTGGCAAAGCAATTAACTTTTTGTCCTGAATACAAAGTGTTATGGTTGGGACAAATCCAATATAATCTACAGAGTACCACTGGTGGCTGCATCATGTTAAAGGTATGCTTGTAAACGTTAAGGACTGGGGAGTTTTTCAGGATAAAAAGGAAATGGAATTGACCTAAACACAGGCAAAATCATAGAGGAAAATSCTAGTGGTTCAGTCTGCTTTCCTAAAGCTAAAGTAAAAGTTTGTATTATACACAAGATTTTGAGGTTAAATGTAATTACATTAAAAGAACCAAAGGTATGACATCATTGCACTGTATTTGACTTTTGATAAGAGATTCTGGTACAAGCCATGCACTGAAACCACGTTCTCGACACTCCTAAAATTCATCATACACTCATGTATTGCAACATATAGTCTCCAATCTTTCCCTCCAATTGGTTCTGTCTATTAAAAATAGTAAATTAATTGACTTCAGCTCCCAGGACCAGGGATGGAGAGTTGGAGCCACGTATTTTATTCCTCAGTACATTGCCCTCTACATGTTAGTTCATAGTAAAAGCTGACAGTTCTGTTTCGCCCTATTTAATGGTCACTACAGAAAGAATGTATTTTTAATGGGCAGGTTTGAATGGGCAGGGCAGATTTGCTCTCAGTCTGTTCTTGTCACGATCGTGTGGAGGAGAGACGGACCAAACGCAGCATGTGAAAAATAAGACATCTTCTTTTTATTTGAAGAATGAAAGACGAAGCAAACACTTTACAAACTAACAAAACAACAAACGACCGTGAAGCTATAAACGTTAGTGCACACAAAAGGCAACAAACGTTCAACATAGACAATTACCCCAAAACACCTAAACCTATGGCTACCTAAATATGGCTCCAATCAGAGACAACAATAACCAGCTGTCTCTGATTGAGAACCAAATCAGGCAACCATAGACTTTCCTAAACACCTACACTCAACCATAGACATACTAGACACATACACTCAACACAACCCATACACTACAACCAACACCCCTATACCATATAATCACAAAACACACATACCCCATGTCACACTCCTGACCTAACTAAAATAATAAAGAAAACAAATAATATAAGGCAGGGCGTGACAGTACCCCCCAAAAGGTGCGGACTCCGGCCGCAAACTGACATATAAAAGAAGGGTCCGGGGTGGGCCCTAATATGGCGGCGGCTCGGGTGCGGGACGTGGCCCCCACTCCAGCATTGTCAATATCGCTTCGGTGTCTCTGGTAGATCCTGGCTGACTGGGGGATTCAGCCGATCCCGGCTGACTGGCGACTCTGGCTGCCCATGGCTGGCGTGCGACTCTGGCTGCCCATGGCTGGCGGGCGACCTCTGGCTGCCCATGGCTGGCGGGCGACTCTGGCTGCCATGGCTGGCGGCGACTCTGGACGCCATGGGCTGGCGACGGCTCTGGAGCCATGGGCGCTGACGGTCTGGACGCTCATGGCTGGCTGACGGTCTGGACGCTCATGGCTGGCTGACGGCTTGGACGCTCTGGCTCTGCTGGCGGCTCTGGACGCTCATGGCTCCGCTGGCGGCTCTGGCAGATCTGTGGTTTGCGTTCTGGCAGATCCTGTCTGGTTTGGCGCTCTGGCGATCCTGTCTGGTTGGCGGCTCTGGCAGATCCTGTCTGGTTGGCGGCTCTGGCAGATCTGTCTGTTTGGCGGCTTCTGGCAGTCTTCTGGTTGCGGCTCTGGCAGATCCTGTCTGGTTGGCGGCTCTGGCAGATCCTGTCTGACGAATGGCTCTAGCAGCTCCTGACTGACGAACGGCTCTGACGGCTCGGACAGACGGGCGGCTCTAATGGCTCGGGACAGAGGCGGATGACGGCTGGGCAGAGGATGGCTCGACGGCACTGGGCAGACGAATGGCTTAGACGGCACTGGGCAACGGATGCTCAGATGGCGCTGGGAGACGGATGGCTCAAGATGGCGCTGGGGAGACGGATGGCTCTGGACCGGATGAGGCGCACTGTAGCCTGGTGCGTGGTGCCGGAACTGGTGTACCGGCGGAGAACAGCATTCAAGGCTAGTGCGGGGAGAAGGAACAGGGCATACTGGACCCTGGATACGCACATTAGGCCTCGTGCGTGGTGCCGGCACTGGTGGTACCGGGCTGGGACACGCACTTCAAGGCTAGTGCGGGGAGCAGCAACAGGATGCACAGGATCTGGAGACGCACAGGAGACTTGGTGCGTGGCGTAGGCACAGGTGGTAATGGGCGGGAGACACGCACCATTGGACGAGTGCGTGGAGGAGGAACAGGGCTCTGGAGACACACTGGAAGCCTGGTGCGTGGTGTAGGCACTGGTGAACTGGACTGGGGCGGGGAGGTGGCGCCGGAAATTCCGGAACCGTGCAGGCGTACTGACTCCTTGAGCACCGAGCCTGCCCAACCTTACCTGGTTGAATGGTCCCCGTGCCCGCCCAGTGCGGGGAGGTGGAATAACCCGCACCGGGCTATGTAAGCGAACCGGGGACACCATGCGTAAGGCTGGTGCCATGTAAGCCGCCCGAGGAGATGCACTGGAGACCAGACGCGTTGAGCCGGCTTCATGGCACCTGGCTCATGCCCAATCTAGCCCTACCAGTGCGGGAGTGGAATAACCCGCCACGGGCTATGAACACGTACAGGAGACACCGTGCGCTCTACTGCGTAACACGGTGTCCGCCCGTACTCCCCGCTCTCCACGGTTAGCCTGGGAAGTGGGCGCAGGTCTCCTACCTGCCCTCGCCCCCTACTCTAAGCCCCCCCCCCCAAGAAATTTTTGGTTGTACTTGCGGGCTTCCAGCCTTGCCTCCGTGCTGCCTCCTCATATCGCCTCCTCTCGGCTTTCGCTGCTCCAGCTCTTCACGAGGGAGGCGATATTCACCCGGTTGTGCCCAAGTCCCTTTCCATCCAAAATCTCCTCCCATGTCCATGAATCCTTTGTTCCTTGCTCCTGTTGCCACTGATCACGCTGCTTGATCCTTGTTTGGTGGGTAATTCTGTCACGATCGTGTGGGAGGAGAGACGGACCAAAACGCAGCATGTGAAAAATAAGACATCTTCTTTTTATTTGAAGAAGGAAAGACGAAGCAAAACACTTTACAAACTAACAAAACAAAACAACAAACGACCGTGAAGCTATAAACGTTAGTGCACACAAAAAGCAAACAACGTTCAACATAGAACATTACCCACAAACACCTAAGCCTATGGCTACCTTAAATATGGCTCCAAATCAGAGACAACAATAACCAGCTGTCTCTGATTGAGAAACCAAATCAGGCAACCATAGACTTTCCTAAACACCTACACTCAACCATAGACATACCTAGACACATACACTCAACACAAACCCATACACTACAACCAACACCCCTATACCATATAATCACCCAAAACACACATACCCATGTCACACCCTGACCTAACTAAAATAATAAAGAAAACAAATAATACTAAGGCAGGGCGTGACAGTTCTCTCTGATAAGGTGTGTTTGTTTACCTTCTCACTATAATACTTGCTCTGTAACAGTCCCACATTTCCTGGTGTCCTTCACCTCACTCCATCGCTGCAAGACAATGAAGGATACACACACCCTGCTTAATCTACTTCTGCTGCTAGTGTACCTAGCAGGTATATGATTAAAAATATATAACAACATTGTTTTATGATAACATTTCTTTTGAGGATGCAAAAGTCAGTTTAACATCAGTCAGAAGGTCTGGACACTTCCTGTTAAGCTCTATAACTACATTTACTTTCAATGTCTACGGAGGTCAGCTTTTGTTTGGGTGAAAATAGAGTTACATTATAATGTGGTTGATTTAGACTGTTTGATGAACTTCCAGGATAGCTTTGACCACTGATGGAGGGAGTGGCAGTACCAGTAAGTGAACCACATCACATAATAGCCAAGCCAAATTATTACAGGATGGAACACATTGCTGCATTGATGGAATGTTGGGTACTTTGAATAATGACTGTGATAGTAGGGTAGTGCTATCAGCTAACTACAGAAGTGAAAGCCTTTTATTGGATTATCGTTGTAGTTATTTATCACTGTTACAAGAATACATTTACACCCTGTTTCCAAGAAATCTTTCATTCTAAAACCGGTAGGCCTACATTGCCTGATTGTGCACTGTAATTTTCAGATGGTCCCTTGGAACTAACCATTGTGGGACCWGACTTTGTTAAAGTGGGYGTGCCACGCAGCTTTGACTGTGCTGCSCAGTGCTCCCCCTCCTGCAGCTACAGAATGAGTATCGAYGGGCAGATTTGGCAKGGSAACGAGCTGTTGTTCACAGCTCACCAGTGGGAGGAGTCCCTAAACCTCACATGCACTGCAAGGAATGATGACTCTGGGAGGTCCTCTACAGTAACAAAGATACTGCAGGTTTTAGGTGCGTGGGTGGTTTGTTGTTTTTATAACACTTCACTTGAAATAAAGGTGATGGTCTTTATGATATTAGGAATGGAGGGATAATTCAATGTGTTSTAATTTATTAACAMAATGTCTGGATTACTGGATTAGTGCTAGATAAAATTATTTTGCTCATGTTTTTCACATTGGTCGTAGGACCTAGACTATTATCTAAATGTCTATGTGTTCCTCCTTTTAGCTGGACCTACCAACGTATCGATCACAGGCCCTGCCCTGATGACCCCAGGGGCCCCWCAAAGCTTCCAGTGTAACGCMGACTGCCGTCCCTCCTGCAACTACACCTGGAAGATAAAGGGCCGATGGCTCAGGGGACAGGGGAACRAGATTACCGTAACTCCCGAAGAGTTGGCCACCTCTGCTACCCTGAACTGCAAGGCCATCAACAGTGTGTCTGGGTTCTATGCCATGGCAACCAGGACMATACCTGTGACATGTAGGTTATTGGGAGATKTAGAGCTTCCTCTAACAATTGTAGATTCCCTCTTGTTGTTAGTGTAATGCAATTGTCCATATCCACACCAATAGCTTCATCTATCAATATACATACATTCCCTTATATAGTATGTAGTCTATATTTGATGATTCAAGAGTGATGTTGGGGTTTTGGTTGAAGTGATACTTGAACCAGTTTCTTCCTCTAATTTCTGTCTCCTATCAGCTGGTCCATCAGAGGTCCACATCATAGGCCCAGACTCTGTTGCAGTCRGCTTCAAGTCCATGTTTCAGTGCACTKCCAAATGCATTCCYGCTTGTGACTACYGSTGGACCRTTGATGGTCACACTGTTTATGGCARTGAGATGGAGATGATGGTCGAGCACCATGTGAAGTCAGAGAAGATTAWGTGCYACGCTCAGAATACGGTCTCAACTCATTTTGAGGTGGTCACCAAGTCCGTACGGGTGGAAGGTACAGCAGAAATCTCATGATTGTACATTTTAGCAACTACCTTAACTTTTATGCTGTCATAAACATTATCTGACCTAATATCATGTTTTTGGTGTGTTCCTTTTGGAATGTTTTTGTGTGTGTTGCAGACAATGACAAAAAAAAGATCCTCTCCAAAAAATATGGTTGTCAAGCTGAGTCCAGTTTGTGTTTGTACAAGAAGACCATCTCTGGGAGGAAGYRTCAGCATTGTACAGCAGCTGAAACCTGGTTCCGATTGAGTCCGAACACTCCTTGCTGACAACAACACCAGGTTCCAGARCATTAAAGCTGTCAAACAGGAATATAGACCGATAATAGACAAGACATTAAAACCTTGAATACTAGCTACAGTGACTTCAGAAAGTATTCACACCCCCTGACTTCCACATTTTGTTGTGTTGGAGTCTGAATTTAAAATAGAATACATTTAGATTTTTTTGTCACTGGCCTACACACAATACCCCATAATGTCAAAGTGGAATTATGTTTTTGATATATATACACTRCCGTTCAAAAGTTTGGGGTCACTTAGGAATGTCCTTGTTTTTGAAAGAAAATCTAATTTTTTGTTCATTACAATAACATCAAATTGATCAGAAATACAGTGTAGACATTATTAATGTTGAAAAATGACTATTGTAGCTGGAAACGACAGATTTTTTGTGGAATATCTACATAGACATACAGAGGCCCATTATCAGCAACCATCACTCCTGTGTTCCAATGGCACGTTGTGTTAGCTAATCCAATAGTACCCGTAAAACACCAGTCTCAACATCAACAGTGAAGAAGCGACTCCGGGGTGTTCCTCTGTCCAGTGTCTGTGTTCTTTTGCCCATCTTAATCTTTTCTTTTCAACTCTGCCTAGATGGCCAGCATCCCGGGTCGCGCCCGTCGCTGCTCTGGTCTTACTGTTGACGCTTGCAGACTGCATGCGGTGTTTTGGGGTACTTATTAATGAATGCTGCCATGTGAGCGAGCTTTGTGACGGCGCAGGTCACGTTTCTCAAACTAGCAACTCTAGCATCGTACTGTGACCTCTTGCTCAGGTTGGTCGCAACCGCGGCTCCTCACTCTCTTTCTATTATGGTTAGTGCGGTTTGTGCTGTTCTGTGAAGGGAGTAGTACACAGCGTTGTACAAGATCTTCAGTTTCTGTCAATTTCTCGCTGGAATAGCCTTTATTTCTCAGAGCAAGAATAGACTGATGAGTTTAGAGAAATTGAGCCTGTATTCGAACCCACAAATGCTGATGCTCCAGATACTCAACTAGTCTGAAGAGGCCAGTTGTATTGCGTCTTAATCAGTACAATAGTTTTGCTGTGCTAACATAATTGCAAAAAGGGTTTTCTAATGATCAATTAGCCTTTTAAATTGATAAACTTGGATTAGCTAACACAACGTGCATTGGAACAGGAGTGATGGCTGCTGATAATGGGCCTCTGTATGCCTATGTAGATATTCCACAAAAAATCGCCATTTCAAGCTACTTTTTATTTTTTTTTTTTCATCTTTATTTAACCAGGTAGCGCAAGTGCGACTTTACACTGCGACCTGGCCAAGATAAAGCAAAGCAGTTCGACACATACAACAACAAGAGTTACACATGGAGTAAACAAACCTACAGTCAATAATACAGTAGAAAAACAAGTCTACATACAATGTGAGCAAATGAGGTGAGTTAAGGGAGGTAGGGCAATAAATAGGCCATGGTGGCGAAGTAATACAATATAGCAATTAAAACACTGGAATTCAGTAGATGAATGTGGCAGTAGATTTGCAGTAGATGAATATGCAGTAGTATGAATGTGCAAAGCAGAAAAACTGGGGTGCAAAGGAGCAAGATAAATAAATAAAATAAATACAGTGGAGATGAGGTAGTTGTTTGGGCTATTTATAGTGGCTATGTACAGGTGCAGTGATCGGTGAGCTGCTCTGACAGCTGGTGCTTAAAGCTAGTGAGGGAGATAAGTGTCTCCAGTTTCAGAGATTTTTTGTAGTTCTTCCAGTCATTGGCAGCAGAGAACTGGAAGGAGAGGCAATACAAAAGTCATGCGCAACATTAACAATGCTGCACTGTATTTCGGATCAATGTTGAGTGTTATTAATGGACAAAAAATGTGGTTATTTTAAAAAACAAGGACATTTTTAAGTGACCAAACTTTTGAACGGTAGTGTATATTTTTTTACTAATTATAAAAAATGAATAGATTAAATGTCTTGAGTCAATACATATTCAAACCCTTTGTTATGGCACCTAATAAGTTCAGGAGTAAAAATGTGTTTAACAAGTCACATACTGTAAGTTGCATTGACTCCCTCTGTGTGCAATAGTCATTCAAAATTATGGTAAACACTACTATTCATCTTTGTACCCCACAAATACAGATAATTGTAAGGTCCCTCAGTTGAGCAGTGCATTTCAAACACAGATTCATCCACAAAGACTAGGGTGGTTTTTTAATGCCATGCGAAAGAAGGGCACCTATTGGTAGATGGGTTATAATAAAATAAAAATAGACATTGAATATCCTTTGAGCATGGTGAAGTTATTAATTACATTTGGATGGTGTATCAATACACCGCAGTTCCACAAAGATACAGGCGTCCTTCCTAACTCAGTTGCCGAGAGGAGTCAAAACCGTCGCAGGGATTTCACCTCGAGGTCAATGGTGAATTTAAAACAGTTACAGAGATGAATGGCTGTGATAGGAGAAAACTGAGGATGGATAACAACATTGTAATTAACAATACTAACCTAATTGACAGAGTGAAAAGAAGGAAGCCTTTACAAAATAAAAATATTCAAAAACATGCATCTGTTTGCAACAAAGGCACTAACGTAATTGTCACGTCCTGACCTTAGTTCCTTTTTTATGTCTCTATTTTGGTTTGGTCAGGGCGTGAGTTGGGGTGGGCATTCTATGTTTTGTTCTATGTTTTGCATTTCTATGTGTTTGGCCTGGTATGGTTCCCAATCAGAGGCAAGCTGTCAATCGTTGTCTCTGATTGAGAACCATACTTAGGTAGCCTGTTCCCACCTGTGTTTGTGGGTAGTTGTTTTCTGTTTAGTGTTTTTCACCTTTCAGGACTGTTTCGGTTTTTCCCTTTTGTTATTTTTGTATTTAGTGTTCAGTGTCAATAAACTAACATGAACACGTACCACGCTGCGCTTTGGTCCTCACCTTCTTCCACCAACAGCCGTTACAGTAATACTGCAAAAKAAATTGGCAAAGCAATTAACTTTTTTGTCCTGAATAGAAAGTCTTATGCTTGGGGCAAATCCAATACAACAGATTACTGAGTAGCACTCTCCACATTTTCAAACGTAGTGGTGGCTGTGTCATGTTATGGGTATGCATGTAATTGTTAATGCATGTAATTGTTAAGGACTGGGGAGTTTTTCAAGATAAAAAAATGTATGGAATGGAGCTAGGCACAGGCAAAATCTTAGAGGAAAACCTGGTTCAGTCTGCTTTCCATCAGACACTGGGAGATGAATTCACCTTTCAGCAAGACAATAACCTAAAACACAAAGCCAAATCTAAACAGGAGTTGCTTACCAAGAAGACATTGAATGTTCCTAAGTGGCTTAGTTACAGTTATAACTTAAATCTGCTTGAAAATCAATGGCAAAACCTAAAAGTTGTTGTTTAGCAATGATCAACAACAAATTTGACAGAGCTTGAAGAATTGTGAAAATAATAATGGGCAAATGTTGCACAATCCAGGTGAA
Organism: Salvelinus sp. IW2-2015; assembly: GCF_002910315.2. Lineage (NCBI taxonomy): Eukaryota > Metazoa > Chordata > Actinopteri > Salmoniformes > Salmonidae > Salvelinus > Salvelinus sp. IW2-2015. The sequence continues at coordinate 9,316,756 of NC_036864.1, forward strand.
AGCTCTTAGAGACTTACCCAGAAAKACTCACAGCTGTAATCGCTGACTCAGGAGGTTGAATGCTTATCTAAATCAAGATATATTAGTGTTTTATTTGTCGTTTTTTTAAAACAAATTATAGATAATTTTTTCCGCTTTGACATTATAGAGTATTTTGTGTAGATCATTGACAGAAAATGACAATTAAATCCATTTCAATCCCACTTTGTAACACAACAAAATGTTGAAAAAGTCAAGGGATGTGACTACTTTCTGAAGACACTGTATAACATAAATTGACCTCTATTTTCACCTGATACGAATAAGCTCATACAATGTAAAGACAAGGATAATTACTGGTCCAGCTTGATCTGTGGCAGAGGCCTGAAGTACGGAGTCAGTTGATGTTGCTAGTCCTAACTTTCCACCAGTACTGTACTGCACTGTACCGTCCTCCAGTCCAACCAGCTGTGGGATGTTGACCCCAATGTTGTATATAAACCCTGGATTGCTGATGCTATGTATTAACCATTGAGAGGCTATGAAGCCACTGGTTGGACATATTGCCACTCCCAAGTAGGAGCAGTCCTCCATTTCAATTAAATATTTCAAGGACAAAATTACATTTATTTAAGTTTAATTTTTGTAGTAGTGTGGWCAGTAACATTAGTCATCTCTAAAAATTATACTTTAAGGATTATACTTTTTTTACCGTTATTTAACTAGGCAAGTCAGTTAAGAACAAATTCTTATTTACAATGACAGCCTTCCCCGGCCAAACCCGGACGACGCTGGGCCAATTGTGCKCCACTTATGGGACTCCCAATCACGTCCGGATATGATTCGAAGCAGGGACTGCAGTGACGTCTCTTGCGCTGTGCCACTCAGGAGCTCAATGTTTAGCTGTGTAATAGAACAATTTAGCAAAAACGAACGTACACATTAATAAATACATTTCTATAGCTTCCAAAAATATTTTTTTACAATCATGACGGAGTGCCAAGATGGAGGCACAGTGGCTTCAACACATCGCCCCCTATTAGTCATCTAGTGTATATATAAATCATTGGTTGACCCCTGKCACAGTGCTGTCCTTCACCACAGCAGCAATCTCTCACAAAGTGTTCACTCTGGTCTTTCTGCTGAAAGACAAATTCCAGACCAAAAATGTGCTTAGTAAAGTATGAGACTTACACAGACACACATGGCTAAGTTGATGGGTCATGTAAATGAGTTCAATAGAATGTTATATATATATATATATATATGGGGGGATACAACCATCCCAGCTCTGCAGATTTTTCTGTGAAGAGACAGAATCATTAGATCCTTTGTTTTTGTACTGTCCATCTGTACTGTAGCTTGTTTTGGTCGCAGGTTCAGGAATGGCGGAARAATTGCAATATTTACCTGGAGCTAACTCTGMAAATAGCACTGCTGGGTGATTTAAAAAGTCATAGTCAATCGATCAACAATATAATAATGCTCTTAGCAAAAATGTTTATCTTTAATTTACAATCTGTAGAAACTGAGAATAGGAAGGTTCAGAACTTTTGTGAAACATCACAGCACAGTTGAAAAATATATGGCAAACAGAAATCAAAGCTAACAATGAAAGAAAGTTGAGTAAGTGAGTAAGTCTTTATAAAAATAATTGCCTCCACGTTTCTATGGTGGAATGTTGACTATAGGCTACTTTGAACCAAGCAAGGTAAGACATAATATGAAGTAAAACATCCAGGTTTCAAAGAATTAAGGAACAAGAAAAACGTAGCGATGGTAATGATAGGCCTAACAGTCTTTAGGTAGATGGCAAGGCTTTCCCAAAAACCTTMTCAATATAATGTTAACTCGCTACAATTCCTACTATTATCCAGTGGTGTAAAGTACTTAAGTAAAAATACTTTAAATAATACTTAAGTAGTTTTTTTGGGTATCTGTACTTTAAATTACTATTTATATTTTTGGCAACTTTTACTTTTACTTCACTACATTCCGAAATAAAATAATGTACTTTTTACTCCATACATTTTCCGTGACACCCRAAAGTACTGGTTACATTTTGACAGGAAAATGGTCCAATTCACACACTTATCAAGAGAACATCCCTGGTCATCCCTACTGCATCTGATTTGGTGGACTCACTAAACACAAATGCTTCGTCTATAAATTATGTCTGAGTGTTGGAGTGTTCCCCTGGAAATTTGTCAATAAAAAATAAGAAATGGTGCCACCTGGTTTGTTTAATATAAGGATTTTAAAATTATTTATACTTTTACTTTTATTTTTGATACTTAAGTACATTTTACCAATTCCATTTACTTTTGATACTTTTATATTTTTAAAGTATTTTTAAAACCAAACTTTTAGACTTTTACTCAAGTAGTATTTTACTGGGTGACTTTCACTTGAGTCATTTTCTATTAAGAAATCTTTACTTTTACTCAAGTATGACAATTTAGTACTTTTTTCACCACTGCATTTGCATAAGTATTCAGACCCTTTACTCAGTACTTTGTTGAAACACCTTTGGCAGTGATTATAGCCTTGAGTCTTCCTGGGTGTGACACCACAAGCTTGGCACACCTGTATTTGGGGAGTTTCTCCCATTCTTCTCTGCAGATCCTCTCAAGCTCTGTCAGGTTGGATGGGGAGCATCGCTGAACAGCTATGTTCGATCAGGTTCAAGTCCGGGCTCTGGCTGGGTCACTCAAGGACGTTCAGAGACTTGTCCCGAAGCCACTCCTTTGTTGTCTTGGCTGTGTGCTTAGGGTCGTTGTCCTGTTGGAAGGTGAACCTTCACCCCAGTCTGAGGTCCTGAGCGCTCTGGAGCAGGTTTTCATCAGAGATCTCTCTGTACTATGCTCCGTTCATCTTTCCCTCAATCCTGACTCATCTCCCAGTCCCTTCCGCTGAAAAACATCCCCACAGCATGACGCTGCCACCACCATGCTTCACCGTAGAGATGGAGCCAGGTTTCCTCCAGATGTGACGCTTGGCATTCAGGCCAATGAGTTCAATCTTGGTTTCACCAGACCAGAGAATCTTGTTTCTCATGGTCCACGTCTTTTAGGTGCCTTTTGGCAAACTCCAAGTGGGCTGTCATGTGCCTTTTACTGAGGAGTGGCTCTCATCTGGCCACTCTACYATAAAGGCCTGATTGGTGGAGGGCCGCAGATATGGTTGTCCTTCTGGAAGGTTCTTCCATCTCCACAGAGGAACTCTGAAGCTCTGTCAGAGTGACCATTGGGTTCTTGGTCACTTCCCTGACCAAGGCCCTTCTCCCCCGATTGCTCAGTTTGGCCAGGCGGCCAGCTCTAGGAAGAGTCTTGGTGGTTCCAAACTACTTCCATTTAAGAATGATGGAGGCCACTGTGTTCTCGGGGAACTTCAATGCTGCAGACATTTTTTGGTACTCTTCCCCAGATCTCTGCCTCGAAACAATCCTTTCTCAGAGCTCTACGGAAAATTCATTTCGACCTCATGGCTTGGTTTTTGCTCTGACATGCACTTTTAACTGTGGGATCTTATATCTGTCTCTTATACACATCTAGATGTGTATAAGAGACAGGGTCTGAATACTTATGTGAATAAGGTATTCCTGTTTTTTATTTGGAATAAATTTGCTAAACATTCTAAAAACCTGTTTTCACTTTGTCATTATGGGGTATTGTGTGTAGATTGATGAGGATTTGTATTTATTTAATCAATTTTAGAATAACGCTGTAGCGTAACAAAATGTGGAAAAAGTCAATAGGTCTGAATACTTTCCGAAGGCACTGTATATTTTTGTTCAGTATAGTTAGACCCCAGACCCCCATTAGACCACTGACAACATGACGTCACTCCGACCCCTACCAAAACACAAATAATGACGGACAGTTTCTCTCACCTCAGATTTGAACCACTARTAACCACCAACTTCAATGACAGTCAATTTCAAATTAAAAGACAAATCTAGCATTCCAGTGCCCAAATTACATTACCTCAGAGGAAGGCTTGCTAGCTAGCTACAGTGTTTGACTCATGTCAGTAATTTTCTTGTAAAACAGCCCAGCTAGCTATTGAAATGCTAATTTGCAATGCTAGCTAGCTAACGTGTTAGCTAGACTGCTTATAGACTTGGGAGCTCATGGGGGCTTCAAGAGCCAGCGGGTTAGATGATTTCACCATCGGCAACAACAGCTAGCTACTAGTTTATATTCAGCTAAATATAGCACCAGGGCTATAAGAACTGAACCGATGGACATGGGTCATGACATTGGGTATGTAAACCTTATGTATATGTCCTTAGAAGCTGTGTGAATATAAATTCACTGCAACCTTAGATGGCTGCACCAGACCAGTTGGTGGCACTATATATATGTCATTGGCACCATATACAGTGGGGAGAACAAGTATTTGATACACTGCCGATTTTGCAGGTTTTCCTACTTACAAAGCATGTAGAGGTCTGTAATTTKTATCATAGGTACACTTCAACTGTGAGAGACGGAATCTAAAACAAAAATCCAGAAAATCACATTATATGATTTTTAAGTAATTCATTTGCATTTTATTGCATGACATAAGCATTTGATAC
>NC_036864.1:9322069-9356954 GCF_002910315.2 Salvelinus sp. IW2-2015
TGATTCAAATCATGTAGACATTTTTTGTCATTTAGCAGACACTGTTATCCAGAGTGACTTATAGGAGAAATTGGGCTTAAGTGCCTTGCTAAATGGCACATTGACATATTTTTCACCTAGTCGGCTCACAGATTCAAACCAGCAATCTTTTGGTTACTGGCCCAACACTCTTAACCACTAGGCTACACCTAGGGATTGCTTATACAACTGATATTGTGACCTTTCTGTCATCCTGTAAACCCTGTTCATTGCTGCTCGTAGCTATATATTATTTAAATATCAATGCCAAATGTAGTGGTAGTGTCACGCCCTGACCGTAGAGATCCTTTTTATGTCTCTATTTTGGTTGGTCAGGGCGTGAGTTTGGGTGGGCATTCTATGTCTGGTGTTCTATGTTGTCTTTTTCTTTGTGTTTGGCCGTGTGTGGTTCTCAGTCAGAGGCAGCCTATCGATGTCTATCGTTGTCTCTGATTGAGAACCATACTTAGGTAGCCTGTTCCCACCTGTGTTTGTGGGTAGTTGTTTTCTGTTTTGTGTGTATACTTAACAAAACTGTTTTGTTTCGTTCTCTCTCTTTGTTGTTTTTGTCATTTCAGTGTTCAGTTTATTTTAGATGAACACTTACCACGCTGCACCTTGGTCCTCTTTTCCTTCTCCCGACGAAAATCGTTACAGGTAGAAAAAGTACCCAAATGTCATACTTGAGTAAAATTAACATACATTAATAGAAAATGACTCAAGTAAAAGTGAAAGTCACCCAGTAAAATACTACTTGAGTAAGTCTAAAAGTATTTGGTTTTTGTATCAAAAGTAAATGTAATTGCAAAATATACTTAAAYATCAAAAGTAAAAATATAAACSATTTCAAATTGCTTATATTAAGCAAACCAGACAGCACAATTGTCTAGTTTTTATTTTATTTACAGATAGCCAGAGGCACACTACAACACGCAGACATMATTTACAAATTAAGCAKCAGAKGCAATATGGATGCCCAGGGATGTTCTCTTGATAAGTGGRTGAATTGGGCCATTTCCCTGTCCTGCTGAGCATTCAAAATGTAACAAGTACTTTTGGGTTTAAAGGAAAATGTAAAAAGTACATTATGTTCTGTGGGAATGTAGTGAAGTAAAAGTAAAAGCTGTCAAATATATAGTCAAATAAAGCACAGATACCCCAGAAAAATACTTAAGTAGTACATTTACATTTAACAGACGCTCTTATCCAGAGCGACTTACAAATTGGAAAGTTCATACATATTCATCCTGGTCCCCCCGTGGGGAATGAACCCACAATCCTGGCGTTGCAAGCGCCATGCTCTACCAACTGAGCCACACTGGACCACAAAAAGTATTTTTACTAAAGTACTTTTAACCACTGGCCAAATGTAACAGGTAATGTCTTTGACACTAAAAAGTTGATAGGCCATTGTGGAGTGGATTTACAAAGGATTTAMACATGTAAAATCTGATTTCCTGATTTATCAATAACTCAGCAATCTCTTAACCAATACGTTAGCTTTTCTCAAACTAAGTTAAGAGATGTACCATGGGCATACATACTGAATTTTGTTTTATTCTGACTTTTTCAAAGGTTTTCAAAAATGTTTAAGGAAAAACTCTCTTGATGGACCTTATGGTTCCACATTTGTTCTGCATGAGGCAAGACAAAGTTTCAAGTCTAGGACAAATGGAGCAGTGGATATGAGGGTTTAACCCCTCGATCACACCTACAGCATCATTCCATTTTGGTACCCCAGAAGTACCTTCATTTCCGATGGAATGCTGCGTTTGCTTTGCAGCATTGCATTGCATTGCATTGCTGCAAAGTAAAAAAGTAAAAGTATAAATCATTTCAAATTCCTTATATTACGCAAACCAGACRGCAAAATGTTCTCCTTTTTTAAAAATWKATGGATAACCAGGGGCACACTCCAACACTCAGACATACAGTAATTTACAAACAAAGAATTTGTGTTTAGTGAGTCTGCCAGATCAGAAGCAGTAGGGATGACTGGGGATTTTCTCTTGATAAGTGTGTGAATTGTACCATTTTCCTGTCTAAATGTAAGAGTACTTTTGGGTGTCAGGGAAAATGTGTGGAGAAAAAAGTACATTATTTTCTTTAGGAATGTAGTGAAGTAAAAGTAAAAGTTGCCAAAAATATRAATAATAATGTAAAGCACAAATGACTTAAGTAGTACTTTAAAGTATTTTTACTTATGTACTTTACACCACTGTCAACTAGTATAACTTGTGATTGACTCTACAATGTGAAAAGCATTACATGGATGATGGAATACAACTGAAAGAGATGGTTGTCTGAAATGTTTACGTGAAATTAACAAATGTTAGATCAGCTTTAATAGGATATGATGAAACAGAATGTGACATAAGGGGTTATAAATGGGAATTTAGATTATTTTACAGCATATGACATACATTTTACCCACACAGTATATAAAAATGTTCACTTCTGCATTTGCAAATATCTGTATCAGCAAAAAATACACTTTTTAAGAGTAATACTTTGTAATTACTGTGTTTGTTTTTATTCTGTTTGAGGTATTGAATGAGGTATTGATATTGAGGTTCAAACCAGAGTTTCTGACACTGTTGACACAACCAAGTCACGTGTGCCTAAAGCTAAAGTCAAAGTCTGTTTCATACAGAACTTTTTGAGTTCAAATGTAATTACATTAAAAGAACCAAAGGTATGACATCATTGCACTGTATTTGACTTTTGATAAGAGATTCTGGTACAAGCCATGCACTGAAACCACGTTCTCGACACTCCTAAATTCGTCATACACTCATGTATTACACATATGGTCTCTAATCTTTCCCTCCAATTGGTTCTGTCTATTAAAAATAGTAAATTAACTGACTTCAGCTCCCCAGGACCAGGGATGGAGAGTTGGAGACCACGTATTTTATTCCTCAGTACATTGCCCTCTACATGTTAGTTCATAGTAAAAGCTGCCAGTTCTATTTCGCCCTATTTAATGGTCACTACAGAAAGAATGTATTTTTAATGGGCAGGTTTGAATGGGCAGGGCAGATTTGCTCCCAGTCTGTTCTCTCTGATAAGGTGTGTTTGWTTACCTTCTCACTCTACTACTTGACTCTGTAACAGTCCCACATTTCCTGGTGTCCATTCACCTCACTCCATCGCTGCAAGACAATGAAGGACACACACACCCTGCTCAATCTGCTTCTGCTGTTTGTGTACCTTGCAGGTAATATGATATGGAAAAAACAATGTTATTTTGAGATAATATTTTGTCAAAATCTATTTTTGAGGATGCCGAACTCGGTTTGACATCAGTCAGTACATCTATATGTTCTGGAAACTTTCTGTTAAGCTCTATAACCGTGCATATGTTCAGTGTCTGCTGAGGTTAAACTTTTGTTTGGACAATAGGCTAACATATTTGGGTCTAAGCATAATGATAGTTTTCGTGTTACATATACATTATAATGTCTTGATGATAGACTGTGAGGCTGTTTTTATGAATTTCCAGGATCAGCTGTGACCACTGATGGAGTGAAGGACAGTCCCAGTAGGTAAACCACAGACACATGACACAAACTAGTCAACGTATTATAGTATGGCAACATCATTATTTGAAGTGTTGGGTCCTCTGGATTGTACCTGTGGTAGGGCAGTAGTGCTAACAGCTAGCAGATAACTACTGTACAGAAATGAGGGGTCAATTTGAAATGCCATGACTTTTAATTTTATTATCATTGTAGGAATTTATCCCTATTACAAGTAAATTTACACCCTGTGTGCCGAAAATGCGGTAGGCCTACTTTGCCTGATTGTGCACTGTAATTTCCAGATGGTCCCTTGGAACTAACCATTTTGGGACCTGACTTTGTGACTGTGGGCGTGCCATGCAGTTTTGACTGTTCCGCCCAGTGCTCTCCCTCCTGTAGCTACAGAATGAGTATCGACGGGCAGATTGGGCAGGGGAACGAAGTGTTCTTCACAGCTCGCCAATGGGAGGAGTCCCTAAACCTCACATGCACTGCAAGGAATGATGACTCTGGGAGGTACTCTACAGTAACAAGGATACTGCAGGTTTTAGGTGCGTGGGTGGTTTGTTGTTTTTATGACACTTCACTTGAAATTAGAGGTGATGGTCTTTATGATATTAGGAATGGAGGGATAATTTAATGTGTTGTAATTTACTGACAAGATGTCTGGATTACTGGATTAGTGTTAGATAAAATTATTTTGCTCATGTTTTTCACATTGGTCGTAGGATCTAGACTATTATCTAAATGTCTATGTGTTCCTCCTTTTAGCTGGACCAAGCAACGTATTGATCACAGGCCCTGACTTGATGACCCCAGGGGCCCCACAAAGCTTCAAGTGTAACGCCGACTGTCGTCCCTCCTGCAMCTACATCTGGGGGATAAAGGGCCGATGGCCTGGGGGACAGGGGAACGAGATTACCGTAACTCCCGAAGAGTTGGCCACTTCTGCTACCCTGAACTGCAAGGCCATCAACAGTGTGTCTGGGCTCTATGCCATGGCAACCAGGACCATACCTGTGACATGTAGGTTATTGGGAGATGTAGAGCTTCCTCTAACAATTGTAGATTCCCTCTTGTTGTTAGTGTAATGGAATTGTCCATATCCATATCCAGGGCCGGATTAAGAAATCATAGGCCCCAGGGCTTTGTTTTGTTATAGGCCCCCTGGTTGGATATTTTTTGGGGCCCTCTCAGTTTCAGGCTTGGGCCCAGGGGCTTTTCAATAGCTTGATCTATCAATTAACACACTTCCCTTATCCAGTATACATTGTACATTTGATGATTAAAGAGTGATGTTATGGTTTTGGTTGAAGTGATACTTGAACCAGCTTCTTCCTTTACTTTTTGTCTCCTATCAGCTGGTCCATCAGAGGTCCACATCATAGGCCCAGACTCTGTTGCAGTCGGCTTCAAGTCCAAGTTTCGGTGCACTGCCAAATGCATTCCTGCTTGTGACTACTGGTGGACCRTTGATGGTCACACTGTTTATGGCAGTGAGATGGAGATGASGGTTGAGCGACATGTAAAGTCAGAGAAGATTAAGTGCCACGCTCAGAATACGGTCTCAAAGAATTTTGACTTGGTAACCAAGACCGTACGGGTGGAAGGTACAGCACAAATCTCATGATTATATATTTGAGTAACTACAGTCATAAAAAAAATATGTCAGACAAATCAAATCCAAATCAAATGTATTTATAAAACCCTTTTTACATCAGCAGATGACACAAAGTGCTATACAGAAACCCAGCCTAAAACTCCAAACAGCAAGCAATGCAAATGTAGAAGCATGGTGGCTAGGAAAAAACTCACTAGAAAGGCAGAAACCTACTGTAGGAAGAAGCCTAGGGAGGAACCAGGCTCTGAGGGGTGGCCAGTCCTCTTCTAGCTGTGCCAGGTGGAGATTATAAGAGTACATGGCCATTAAGGCCAGATTGTTCTTCAAGATGTTCAAACATTCATAGATGACCAGCAGGTTCAAATAATAATCACAGTGGTTGTACAGGATGCAGCAGGTCAGCACCTCAGGAGTAAATGTCAGTTGACTATTTGGTGTTCCTTTTGTAATGTTTTTGTTGTTGTTGTGTGTTACAGATGATGGAAAATCCATGGCCACACAGGCTAAACAGACTATAGACCTGCTTCTGTTTGCCTTTACACTCTCACTCTACACTGTAATATCACCATGATCCAGGAGAGGGCAGTTTTGTACAAGGCAGTAAACTGTTCTCCAAATGCACATCTGAATAATTTGAAAACATGTCAGCATTATTACAAACAGTGCCTTCCATATCAGGATGTTAACCATATTTGCTGATGATAAGTGAAGTGGAAAGGCTTGGCTGAATCTTTCAATGTGTGCAAGCATCATCACGTGTATACCCTATTTGGATTAAATATTTAATAAAGACAAATTTACATTAATTTAGTAGCATGTCTTTTTTGCAATGTGTAACTTTTTTCCAGACTTAAGATGGAGTTGAAACCTGCAAGCATGCCATCTTCATGGAAGGCACAGACTTTGAAGTAATGTATTTTAAATGGCGTGCTGATGTGGACAGGCTCAAGACAGGCCAGGTCCAGCTCAACACGCCAATTAAAATACATTACTTCAAAGTCTGTGCCGTTGGGGGAAAAAAATATGTAATATAGATCTTGTTTGCTAAAATAATTTACACTCCCAATATTTATCTAGAAACTGCAAAACTGCAATAAAATACATGAAAACTGTTTTAGAAATGTTTTGTGTTTTCTCTCAAATAAGTTCTGAAACAATTATCTTAATCAATTACCATCATAGTGAATTAAATATTTGAAATGTTAAATAGTTCCGTATTGTTAGTTGAAGTGCTATTTTCACATATCGCCTGACTGATGATTAGCATTAACTTCACAACAGATGAGGGGCCCACCCTGCATCTACATGTACATTTTGATCTTGAATGTAATCAACATGCGTAAATATTAAAACACACTTGATCATGRAGTGCGATTAGTCCGCTTTTGATTATCACGGATTATATATCAGAAGTTTCTTTTATGGTACAGAAGAACAATCAATGTTCCAGAGAGGCAATGGTATCACCTACACACACACCCTCTCTATCTTTTCAAGTTTTTCCATGCATAACCCTTTGATCATCTTGAATTATAGTTACATTGGTTATGATCAAAGTGAAATAATGCGTTTTAAATGTTAAAATAATAAGTGTCCTTTACTAATATAAATATTATACCAACAACCTCTGTATCTACATAAGAGCTATTCTACATAATAGGATAAACAGATTAAAACATGTTTGCACACTTTCTTTTGTCTGTAACCTTCACCTGTCTGAATGGATGAGAAGCAAACAAAGTGAATGCTCCCTAGCTCAGGGACATGTCACTTGGCAGTAACAAAAGGCTCAACCGCAGTAGATAAATGCCTATGAACACAAAAAACTAGCACGCACGCCCTTACCAGAACACAATGCCGTGAAGCTGATTACCCACATAAAGGTCCAAACACTAGCGGCGCTTTGCTGGCACTGTTGGATAATGTCTTGTTTTTGAATTGGTTCCTGATAAGATTGTCAGACAGTTCTTTTTCGGAGGTATAAGGGGAGGACAGCTCTTGTGTGGACATTTCAGCCACTTAGTCGCCCGGATCTCGGCAGCAGAACCATGGTTCTCCTCTGCACATTTAGTCTGCCTCTGCTGCTCACCTGCCTGGCAGGTAAGATACCACATTCARCTGAATCTGTTAGTGTTGAGGTCAAATTTACTTCAAGTCAGGAATGACAGTTTCTCATGCAAAATTGTAATGTAAAAAAAATTCTGAATTTTTCTGAATTGTCAAAGTAGCGAATAAGAAAAAGTTTTGTAATGAAAATCCAAATGTTTTAAACAGAGAAGTGTCTGCATGTAACGTGTATCTAGGGCCTAGGCCATATAAATGTGTTATTAATGCTTTATAAGATAGTTCATGTAAAGYGAACCATTGTGATGGCATGGGATTCTTTTTCTTTCTGTGTTTCTGTAGGAACACTTGCCAGTGAGAGAGAGCAGGGCAGGACATCGGAGGAAACCACACCATGTAAGATACATTAGGTTTCTGGCATCATTTCTAAGTAAACAAAATAAATGTATGCCAAAAGGCTATATGCATTAATCACCCATTGTTTATCCTTACRCTAACATTATAACATTACGGTGAACAATAAAATATTAAAATCCACTTCGTCCTAATTTTTTTCACATTATGTATATGACTCAGTGGCTTGTTTTCCATTCTGTCAGATGGGCCGTCCTATGTGAAGATCAGTGGGGTGAACACAGTGACGGTGGAGGTTCCCTATGGCTTCCAGTGCTCAGCCAATTGTTTCCCAGCCTGCACCTTCACCTGGGCCAGAGGAGGGCTCACCACCCAGGGCCCAGAGCTCAACCTCCAGCTGAAGGAGCAGGTTCCTCCACAGGTCCTGATCTGTATGGCTATAAACCCCACCACTGGGAAGTCAGTGACGGTCAGCAAAACAGTCAACGTGACGTGTAGGTTACTTATAATCAGTTTTTATCAATCTAAATGAATATATAGAAATCATACTATGCCAACAGATGTTATGCTTTTGTGTCTCTGTACTGCACATCCAAAGCTTGTGGAGCTCTGTTCTACACTCTCCAACCTAATTCAACCGACAATTATTATACAACAATTATTTATTTTCTAGCTGGACCGTCCAATATAAAGATCTCAGGTCCTGATATACTGTCCAGTGGAGTGACGTCCAACTTTTCCTGCTCTGCTGATTGCTACCCGTCCTGCTCCTACACCTGGACAATTAGTTCTGAAGCACAAAGCACAGTGACCACCAAATATGGTCAAACCATCTCTGTCACACCTGACTCCTGGGAGATTGCAGAGGAATTGATCTGTGATGCTCAGGACACTGTCTCACTCCTCTACATCTCAACCTATGTCACACCTTACGTGGCCCGTGAGTGGAATTTTTGTCCTTTTTTTCAACTTTGGAGTGGTCCATTGAAGTCGCATTGGATAATTATTACTATATTATGTTAATCATATATTCCGTGTACACTGAATTTTTAGAAAGTTCTAAGAGTTTATAATCAATTAAACACATAATCAAGTGTTTCCTTCCACCTCTTCCCAGGTGGACCGGGGGCCATTTTGATCAYGGGTGCCAGCTCAGTGACAGTAGGAGACACTTACAACTTTGTGTGCTTTGTTGACTGCACCCCCTCCTGTAACTTTACCTGGACATTCAATGGAAAGATCTTCAATGGCGACGAGATCCAGTTGCCCATCTTCCATAAGGGCGATAAGCCCATGGTTGGCAGTAAACTGGTGGTTACTGTTGATGAGTACAGGCACAATGAGGTACTGACGTGTGAGGCCAAGAATGTTGCCTCAGGGGTCACTGCTGTTAGCAGCAAGATCCTGAGCGTCACTGGTAAGTCATCGTTTTTGTGACAAAAGATTTGTCACAAGTCAATATTTAGAATCAGATGTTTGGAGGTGAAAGCTCACCATTTTGTAAAAGCCAACTCAAAGTATTTAACTTGGTATCTCTCTGAAAATAAAATGTTCCTCGTTCTTTCTGTCCTCTTCACCTCTTTTCCACTCCCGTCTTCCAGATCCAATCTCTGTACAGCCGGTGTCCCAGGACAAGCCCTTGGCACACCAGCCCTTCTCACTGCAGTGTGTGGGCTCTCAGAATCCAGCCTCCATTTTGTGGTTAAAAAATGKCCTCCCTRTRGCTGTGTCCGGCAGGGTCAGTCTCTCCCCCAACAACATCACTATGTCTTTTAGTCCTCTGCTCCAGTCTGATGGTGGGCTGTACCAATGCATCGTWTCTCAGGGGGGAGCACCCATCAAAGGGSTTGGGTACCAACTGAATGTAAATTGTGAGTATGCAGAGATAAATTCTGTTTATACAGCCATTTTTGCTCACCATACACCAGTATTTCAAGAAAGATCATAAAAGAGATCCAGTTAGTATTTACAGGAGCAATTAGGGGTTAAGTGCCTTGCTCAAAGGCACATCAACAGAACCCTTAGAACAGAACCCTACTTGCCACCCCTATGTGTGTGTGTGTGTGTCTGTATATATATATATACAGACACATATATGTTTACAAGCTAATCATAAAGATATTTCATGACATTTTCCAGATGGACCACTTCAAGCTGTTATCATCCACTCTGGCAAAGGCCCAGTAGGTAAAGTCCTGTATCTCCTGCCTGGATCAAAGACAGCCCTTCAGTGTTCGGCCCTGTGCTACCCCACCTGTACCTACACCTGGATATACAAGGGGAGGCTGGCAGAGATGAACGCCTCCTTCTCCCTCACACCTGAGACCACCATGGACGGAGGACCCCTCAGCTGTGTGGCTTACAACTCAGTGACCAATGACAACAGCACTGCCAATAYCTCAGTTGTGTTACTTGGTGAGCAATAGTTAGATTGTATTTGTCAAAACATATTTCTATGCAGACCTTGAAACTGAGTGGTCTTGTCACTGTCGTATGAAGCATAAAAAGAGGTAGTGCAGAACGAACAAGCCATTCTAGGTCTAATGTTGACCTTTCAGATGGACCATCTAACGTGACCATCTCAGGACCAGGTGCCCTAGAGGTAGGGGTCAAGGCCAGCTTCAAGTGTATTGCCCAGTGCTCTCCCTCTTGCAGCTACACCTGGAGTGTATATGGTCGGACCATGCACGGCAGCGTGGTCGATATAACCATCAACCGTTACGTGGCCACTGAGTCTTTCAGCTGCGAGGCACACAACACGATCACCGGGAAGACAGTCACAGCCAATGAGACACTCAGTGTCACAGGTATGGTCAAACTACTATGATCCATCAATTTAATTGTTGGTCTTATAACACTTCCTACTACTCTATTCAACTGGGGACGGCATCTTCGGTAATAATTGTCATGCAACCGGCCAGTTATTGCCATAATTGTCATTTTAGTAGAAAAATGTTTTGAGCTTGTAATGTATCATTATGCACGTTTGAAAATTAGCTACAACAAATCTAGTGAATACAACACAGCTTTGGTGAAACCCGCATCTCAATAATAGTTGACCGCTTGGAACTTTTGAAAATGAAGCTTCTCTCGACCGTGCCGTCCTGCTCGTAAAATGATTACCAACTTCACCCAGTTCWTGAAAAACTGCTATTGGGTAAACTATTAACTGAGAAAAAAGTTGAATCCCCTGTGCTAAAATATAGGTATTAAGACAATTGACACTTTGCTTATAGTTCACGGTTATTCTCCATAATTGTCAGTTACACGCTAATACAATTATTGTGCCAGCCATACATCATGTGTAGTAGACATGCAACAAAGTTCAGTCAGCTATTAACATTTCTCCCCTTATTCCCAAAGATTCTCACTGGTGTGGATGTTGAGAACAGTCAAGACAAGAATTCCATTCAATGGCGGTGGGACAACAATGCAATCAAACAGTGTCTTTATTATCTTGTACTGCTGTCTGGAAAACATGTGCTTTGTTAATGCAGTTTGACAGACTTCCTGTAATTTGTTTATTTTCCACATATTGTGTATACTTTGCCAACCTCTTAGTCCATGTGTAGATGACACCAAAAACCTATATTTTACAGTTAACATGTGAAAACACTWTTTGCTGAAAAGTATCTTCTCCATAATCTACACTTTCAGTGATCATCAATAAAGATTGTCAATTTATTAAGTATTCACTTATTTACTGCAATTCATGTCTTGGAGATGTACGGTCCTGGACAGAAGAATTGAAAATAACAAAAATGTTTTGCCTTTATTCATATTTCAGTTCTCATGGCTTTCTAAGAGTGGCAGATGYATATTTGAACTATTACCCATATGGTTCTGTTGGKCCGCAGTCAGATAGAACATTCTTGTTTTGGCCATGCATAGTAACTACTGCTCTCATATAAGGATGAAACTTATACATGTTGAGCCATAGGAGAAAAATTTAAATAAAACAGTATTACATCAAATGTTACAGACCTACCAACACGGCAGCCGAAATTAAGTGATGCATTGTTGCGTACACACAGCAATGTTTCGATTAGTAACAAGTACAGGAGCATTGAAAAACTCCTTCAATCGACCGCTTGCTGAAGTAAARAACAATTTTGCTCTCCATGGTGATGTCCATTTTTARGGTTCTGCACTCACGTCACACTCCATACTTMTTTTGCAGGGCTCCTACTGAAGCGTCCTCAAGTCCAGCTTGACGAAGAAAGTCAAACAATTCTTGTAGAACTAGAAATAACAAAAAAGGTTGCCGTTATCAATGTCAAATAATAATTTTGCATTGGGGTTAAATAATGTAACAAAACTGTGCCAGATCAACAACCAAATCGGTACCTTTCTTCTCAGCGTTGGACATGAACATGACAGCCATGTCGAACCGCCTCACACCGGCCAGATTCCTGAGGATCTCCAGCATGACAGGTGGCTCTTCATTCCTTCATTTGATAAAGGACAATGTGACAACAGTCACATTTCTTGTAAGAGCCATAACATTCGTAATGGCATGGTATTTGTACAGTACTCACTTGATGTAGAAGCTTTGTAACGTCCTTAGAATCTGATTGAGCATGTCTGGTTCAAGAGAGCTCTGGAAGATCTTTGCGTAAGCCTGAGGCTGGATTTGCTAAAACAACACAAACATCAGTCCTTGGTGGCATCTACATGTTTTTCTCAGCAGAAAAGACAAATCTCGTTGTATGGTGATTTGTTAAGTGTACAAATAGAACCCCAAACAAGAGATGAGGTCTCTGTTGAAGAATAGATGATCACAATAAGACAGGCATCCAAGATAAGATATAGCCTATTAGGGCACATCATTAGCAACCATTTTGTATAGGCTATAACTAAAATGTTAAATAAAAAAGGACATTAATAACCCATATTGTTTATTTATTTTCCCCTTTGAACTTTAACTATTTGCACATATGACATTTGAAATGTCTATTCTTTTGGATGTGTAATATTATGTTTTCATCATATTTTAATTCCACACCCACCTTCAAATACTTGTAGATAACTTCAGGGCCATTTCCAATCTTCCTTAGGTCTGCCTCTAGCTGGAAGCTGTTGGTGGGGGCAGGAGGTACGAGCTCAGTTGAGGGTGTAGCAGGCGGTTCTGTTGGTTCACTGACAGTTGCCTCCCTGTGCTGCTGTGTCTGTGCTCTCACAGCATACCCCTCAGGCCCTCTGAAATAAGAAAACAGCCTCAGTGGGGCTATTGTCAAAAGCATAACTGTTGACAAAAGTTATATTCAAAACTAACTAAAAACATGCATCAACAAAACCCTCAAGCCGTTCGGCAATTAAACAATATCTCTTACTTGACAGGGGAATGTGAGGGGACGTTTGATGTTTCTTCAATCTTCAGGATCTTAGCACTGGGGGAGGTAGAGGGGGGTGAGGCCTGACCCTCTCTCAMGGTGTCTGCAATGGAGGTGGTCTTCTGGGGCCTAACACGGGGGGCTGTGGTTGAAGTCAACACAGCCGAGGACTCCTCCTGGACCAGGATCTTTCCACAAACCTCTTCAATGTCCACTCTACTCAATGGCTTCTGGGATAAGGAAATCCAATAGGAACATTGTCGTGTGTCAATCTTTCAAGCCAAGTTTAGAAACAGCCTACCAAAAATATTTTCCTGTTTTATCTGAGTGACTCACGGTTGACTGCAGGTGAGGTGGTTTGTTAATTGGCTGTACTGTTCTCCGCTGTGCATGCTCTTCTGTTGCCAGCAGACCACTGGTGCCCATGTCCTAAGAGCAGAGAGAGGCTATGTCAATGATTTGTCAACAAAGACAACAGGTGTAAGAACATTAACACAACAACCATAGTGAGCATGGAAGCACATACGTACAATTGCAATCTTCTTCATCTCATGAAATGCCTGCTTGTTTCCTGGTTCCAGCTTCAGGACCTCCTCAAAATCTACAATAAAAWTACATGACATAATAAACAGTTCCATGACTACTGCTACCATTCACACAAAGACTTCAACCTGCTCAAGGTAGTTACATAGAAACATGCCTAGCCTATACAAAATGGTTGCTAATGACCTACTAATAAGATAAACTGTATCTACTGTACCTTCTTTAGCTTGTTTGAGCAGTCCCAGAGCAGCCCTGGCTGTCCCTCTGCGGGCAAAGGCCTTTGAATAGGTGCCATCCAGGGCTATTGCTTTACTGCCGTCCTCCTCAGCCTCTTTATATCTAAGGAGAGAATTAAGCTTAATCAATGCACAGCTTTGACAGAATTTACACTTATCCAATACTCTCTTATCCTGCCTTCCCTGCTGCTTACCTCTGCAGCTTTAAGTAAGCCATGGCCCGGTTGGCAGGCAGGAGGACGTTGGTGCTGTCCGCTTTCATGCCCTTGGTGTAGTACTCTACTGCTGCCTCATACTTCCCCTCTTTGAAGTATGCATTCCCCTGAAAGAGTCAAGGTTTAGTGTCGTGGTAAYGATTTAGAAAGCAATGCACTTAAAAACAGGCAAATAGCATGCTGTAGTACACCTGTGGTATGTCTTCTGCACTGCAGTGTCTGAGTCACTGGTACCCAATATGTAGCGGGCCTACTCAAACATCAAAAGGTAAGTGTAGCTGGTGGCTCTACCCTGTCTTTCTGCACCACCGCCTCCTGTCTCCTCTGCTGTTCCTCCATGAGCTGCTGTTGCTTGACATCCACCGCAGCCTCTGGGCTTTCTGCCTTTCCACCCAGTTTAGCAATGACCTACCGATAAAGGAGAGGTTAGAGTGGATCAGGGAGGGGGATACAGAGGTACAGTAATAGATCCAACAYCAGATAATGTCTCACCTCTTTGCATTTCATCACTTCATTCTGTGCCTCCAGGTTTCCAGGATCCAGCTTGAGAACCATTACATAATCTAGTTATGTAGAGGAAGGAAGCACAAATTGTTTTTAAGTGACCTATTATAAGATAATAATCCATATAAAAACTAWACATCCTCTGCTGGCATTCTACCCATTTGAAAACGTGTGTTGTTGTGTTACTATTACTCCTCACCTTCTAGGGCAGATTCATAATTTTGCAGGGCGAATCGAGACGCTCCTCTTCGTGCAAATGCTTTGAAGTAGTTACTGTCCAGAGCGATGGACAAGTTGCAGTCAGACTCGGCAACAGCAAACCTGACGGACAGAGAAATATGAATTCTCACATTAATGTTGTCATTTAAAATGTTATATATATTGCTTATTTCCTTACATGTTGCTTACTTTTTGAGTCTGAAGAAGCAGGCAGCTCGGTTTGTAGGCAGAACGGGGTTATAAGGGTCTGCACCCATGCCTCTGGTGTAACACTCAATGGCATCATCATACTTCCCTTCTTTGAACAGCTGACTACCCTGAAAAACAATTGTCAAACTCAGTACAGCAAATATAAGATTTTGCAATCTATACATACAATAAAGTAGTAACATTTACTGACTACAGGTGACTGCTGACTGAGTATTATTGACTACTACCATCAATGACTGGTGATAGTTGCTAACGAGGCCCCGATGGTGGTATACTGTATGGGTAATTGTCTAGGATTTCAGAGGCAACTTTCTAGTCCTACAGACATCTAAATCACAGCATACTGCAAACAAATGCCCAGTTTGCAAGTCTGTTCCTTGAATTGACCTTCAAATGGTGGTCATTGTGTCATCATAATAATAATAAGTCATATTTTAAAATGACAACATTTACATGAGAAATCATATTTCGGTATGTCTGTCAGGTTTGCTGTGGCTGARTCTGACTACAATACTATAAGTKTGAAGCCATACTTTCTCCTTCTCAGCAAGCACCTTGTCTTGGTCAGTAGCCGGAACCCCAGAATCCTCAGACTCAGAGTCATTGGACTCAGCAGCACTGTCCTCTTTATCCATGGACTCCAATACCTTGTCCTACCAGAAGACAAAAAAACATCCAAAAAATGTTTAGTGTAACAGCAAGCAGTACATTCTGTTTAGCAGGGTGCACTGCTGCCATTCAGTTTAAAACCATAGACTTAGTTTAAACTCACTATTGAAATCAAACGAGAAACAGGCAAGATCCACCTAATCTATTACCACATCAAATTTGTCCCATGACTGATAGTCATGAGACTTTATCCTGCGTGCTTGTTTTGGTTCAGTCTTTGCATTGTTGTCTGATGCCTTCTTTTTCTCCCTCTTCTTTTTGTAGCCCTTGTTTCGCACTGGTGGGACGCTTTTCTAAGGAAGGAATACATAGGTCAGGATCTTTCTAACATAGCACAATCTGAACTCTATAGCTAAATATAAAATATACACATTTTCAAGTGTTACATACTTGAGACTCGCCAACGCTCCCAGTTCTTAGTTGCTCATCCTTCCTCTTTATGTCAGTTTCCCAGCTGTCAAGATCTTTCATGAAGTTATGCAGGTCCTCTGCATTTTGTCGCATTTGCAGTTGGAGTTCAATGGATTTGTTTTCAGACATGCCTACCTGTCAAATACRTTGGATATACTAGGTTGACAAAACAGGAGATAGGATCACTTTCATTTAATATGATAGTCAGCTARCTATATATCTAGTCAACGGGGACAAATAAACAATAAAAACACTAACTTAGTTAGCTAACAGTCAGTTATTTATTGACGTTACTCAAACTGTGGCGCTAGTAACATCACGCTACTGTTGACTAACTACTATAACATCAAGGAGCTAGCTACAGTTGAGTAATTAGCTAGTTAGCTAGTCACGGCTGTCTCGCAAAAGCAGCAATTTATAGCTGGTAGCTAGCTAGTTGTCTAAGCTAACGCAACGCTTTTAACGAGTTTCGACCTGCATATAAGAGMTGATTACATTATAATATTTGAGTACCTGTCCCTTGCKTCCCAAATTGATTGTAATTTATCAGTTTAAGAGGCTTACTAGTATTTAATGTTAGCTACAAACTATCACCATACTGTCGTTTTCTGTTTGTGTTCGGCGCCATGACATCATGTCTTCTTCGACGACGAGGTTTAACGGCGGTTGGCATCCAATAAATGTTGCATTACTGCCACCTACTAGACTGGAGTACTCCACTATACTTTGCTTAAAAAATTAACACTACACTCACAAAAAAATAAAACCACGCTACTCCAGTATTTAAATCTATTTAGTCCTTCCTCAGGCCAACAACCTGAAAGGATTGGACACCACCACGTAACACACCCTGTAACTCTTCTGATGTCAAGTCTCGCACACCCAAATACCTCTCTGCAGCTGCCACCACAACCTACATTTTCTACRACTTACGTTCCATCCCTGCAGTACAGTTGATAACCATTGCTATAAATGCAACAAATCTAAATCGTACAGAATAATATATCACTTGTTGGCCTATCCCTCTGTACTGGTACAGATCTACTACTCACACCACTCATCTCAGGATCTGTCCCCCTTGACCAATCTTCCTCTACTTTCTTTACTGCCTCAGCATATGACAACTTCTCCACTACTCTAAACCTGGAAACCTAAACCTGTCTTTCTCGCAGGGGAAATTTCTGATCCACAGCCMCATGAGCACCCCTACAATTAACGCATACCACTACATTCCCCAATGCTACACATTCCTTTGTCTCATGCTCTTCTGCACATTTCTCACACTTAGGAACCTCCCTTCTACACACTGCTGCCACATTTTTACTTATTTTTATTTCATCTTTATTTAACCAGGTAGGCCAGTTGAGAACAAGTTCTCATTTACAAGTGCGACCTGGCCAAGATAAAGTAAAGTAGTGCGACAAAAACAGAGTTACATATAAACAAACGTACAGTCAAAAACACAAAAGAAAATAAAAATAGAAAGATTTATGTACATTGTGTGCAAATGTAGAAGAGGTAGGCAATAAATAGGCAGAGGKGAAAAATAATTTGCATGCCCATAAGCTTGACACCTGTAACAACATAATGCATTTGGCACAAAAGCTAGTACAGGATAACGTATATATCCTAACATCACTGTCGGGCAAAGACTCAAAATCAGAACTCAAAATAACAGACAATGACTTCTATTTAAACCACTCACGACACCCTGTCTGTGTCGCACCAAACGACGAGCATCACAAACATCGGGAATCTTCCCCTTCAGCTGGTCAACTTTTACATTTACTGCTACTCCAGCAATCACTCCTTTCAATGGCACCCATTTCTTGAAAGCAAAACWATTTGCATGTCTTGCCCCTGTAACGGATGTGAAATGGCTAGCTAGTTAGCGGGTACGCGCTAATAGCGTTTCAATCAGTTATGTCACTTGCTCTGAAACCTAGAAGTAGTGGTTCCCCTTGCTCTGCAAGGGCCGCGGCTTTTGTGGAGCGATGGGTAACGATGCTTCGTAGGTGACTGTTGTTGATGTGTGCAGAGGGTCCCTGATTCGCGCCCGAGGTCGGGGCGAGTGGACGTACTAAAGTTATACTGTTACACCCCCATTCCTTTTAACGCGGAGCGCCTTCTCCCTCTGACCAGCAGAAACAAACAATTATCACAAGACAACTTCTGGTTACCTTCACCGATTCCACAGCACCCAACTCTGTTTTCACCCATCCTGAAACCACAAATGGATCAGCGAAAAGGCAAGGGTCCCCCTTTCCCAAGAACTTCACTCCTACTGTCAGACTCATCTTTATCCTGACCCTCGGTGCAAGCCTCGGCTCCGAGAACTTCACCTCTGATACTTCAACCTCATTCACTTCCATTTCTCCTCAGCTTACTCTGCTTACACTTTCTACCATTCTTCTTTAACAAACCATCTCCCTTTTCCCCACCATTTTTAACCATCTCTCTCTCTCTCTCTCAGTATTCCAAGTATACATCTCCTTGTGATAATACTGCACTTCTCCTGACATACATATTGTTCTTGCCTTCTCAAGGGACGCCATTTAACCGGCTGTCACAATCTCCATACAATCAGCACGAACCCCTCGGGATGTAGCGCTCAATTTATAAAGCGGCTGCTTCATCTTGAGGTTCTTCTTCATCAAAAGCTACCGCGACGCTTTTCCATTTCAAATAAGCGCGCTCTTCCAACCACCATCCACKGTCTCGCTTCATCCGACTCTCCCTTTGACAGCATCTCCCAGCAGCCTTTGCGTTTTCTTCTAYACCGAACGTGCACGCAGTCAATGTCACTTGCCAATGCATGGAGTAATGTGTTTCAATAAACCTTGTTCGTAATTATATTAGAAAAAGCAAATGTATTTTCTGTAACTAGCTTGCTACAATGTTGTTGCAGACATTCATTTAATCTTTCACCTCTGGTTTACAAGGTCAATTTAGTTTATACTGGATATTCTGTTTTCTCTTGTCAATGGCTATTGATCCAAGCGTGCCTTGACTATGAAAATGGTATATTCTGAATCAGCATGGGTGCATAGAAAAAAGGTGTGGATTCTTCTCCATACATCTCTCATATATATATATATATATATATATATATATATATATATATATATATATATATATATTATTAAAAAAACAGTATATCATTATCATAGTCATGACACACCGTGTAAGAGCTATTGATGATTGAAATACGAATATCCAATATTAAACTAAGTTGACCTCGGTCTGGTTTACCACGTGATTTGAAAAACAGAGAACGACCTCTCGTTGCTAGGCTGTGCTTGTTCCTAGAAACAAAAGTAGCTATTTTAGAAACAATTTTCATGCAATGGGTCAAACTGAACAGCAAGAAGATGACTATGGATATAACCTATTCCCGGAGAGGAATTCGGGAAAGTTCCAAAAGAGATCGATAGCAGAAAGCTTGTTCACTTTCAATCACAAATGTCAGGTCATGCTACAATTCGCAATGGAAACAAGTAAGCTAACAGGCTAGCAAGCTGATATGTCTGTCATCCTCAAATTATATCGCATGGCAATAGTTAGCTAGATGACCGTGTAACCATTGATGCCATGTTTACATTTGTCATATACGTCATAGCCATGTTTCTAGCTAGCCAACTAGCTAGCTATCGTTGAACAGTAAAGAGACTGTCATGAGTAAGCCAGTTAGCTATACGCTAGTTGTTGAATGACCTGATTGCTGTCAAGGTGCATAACCGATTAGGCCTAATCTCATTCTATATCCCTTTCAGGTCCATATGCAAAGCTTCTCCTTGGAGCCATGAAAAGCTCAGGATGGTAAGTGTCAGCCAGCCACTATCCTCAACAATCACAACTCAACACAGCTGTCAGCTGCCATAATTCTTCTTCTTCCTCCTATCAGTTACCTGCAGACTATAGACACCGTAATGCCTATTGCTGCCTTTCTCAGGCTGGAGAGTGAAAACACACTTCATTATATAAATAGCCTAGGTGCAAACCGATGGAATAAAGAAACCACMACAGCTTCCTTTCTATTTTKCTCCGCCTGTCATTKGAGCCCAAAATAGTTACAAGCGAAAATGTGGTTACACCCAATTTAGTCAGCTCACAGAAAAATATCCTCCTATCCTCAGAATACTGTCTGCTATAACAGAACATGTGTCACAGTAGTACAGTCTCTACCTCCCCACATTCCTCACACTTGCCATCTGGGTGTTTCTCCACTAACAATAACACACGTCCCAATCCACAATGCCCCAACCTCAGCCTCGTCACCAGAACCCCATCCCTCCTTTCCCTCCCCAGATACCTACTGCCCTTCCTCTTACACAGCCCTTCCTCAGACAAAAACTTCCTACCCCGCTCCTCTCTCTCATACTCACGTTGCCACTCCTGGTCAACACCTCTGCTATGATGCTCCTACATTCCATCCCCCCTAATGGGACCACCACCTCTCCCTCCTGAATGCGGCCTTTGCCACCATATCGGCTGCCTCATTTCCCCCTACCCCAACATGAGTTGGGACCCACAGAAAACCTACCTTGCAGCCTTTCTGCCCCACCTGATAAAGAGCCATCATCAGCTCTATTATCAGGTCTGGRCGTGCCTTTGACTTCCCTTCTCTCAGCGCAACCAGGCTGGCAGCAGAGTCTGAACACAAAATTRCAGTTTTAGGCCCCACTTCYTCCACCCATCCCAATGCTCACACTAGTGCTAGCATTTCAGCAGAGAAGACTGAAACTCCATCAGACAGCTGCCCCCCCTGATGTATCTGAAACCGGGAACATGTATCCCAAACTCTGCTCTCCCACTGCCTGGTTTCTTTGATCCATCTGTGAATAAGTGTAAGTAGGGACCCCCAGGCCCACGGCAGATGGGCCTCAACCACCGGAGAAGGCTCTCTACAGTCCTTATTACATCAAGAATGGTCATGTCAACATCAGGCTCTGGCAACAGCCTCCGAGGAACACACAGCCAGCAGACAGGGACCCCCACTTCCAGACCTCCCATTCCTGCACTTGGGTCAGATAGCTTGGCCTACCTCTTCTCACTCCAGTTCCCTCTCCCCATTCCCATGCCTCYCCCAACAGACACCTTGCAGGGTGAGATGATACATTCCCCTGCACTTTCATCCCCATAGCGCATGGCCAGCTTAGCTAGTTGTACCCTCAACGGAACCTCCTCCATTTCAGTCAACAAMGCAGGGATAGGGGTAGTTTGAAATGCCCCACAGCACAACCGCAGCGCAATTGCCTGTACCACATCTGTAGTGTTGTAGCTGCCACCGACCCAAATGCCATAGTCCCATAGTCCAGCACTGAGCAGATCATTGCTTGGTAAATCATTTGTATGGAGCTTATGTCTGCTCCCCAAGATATCCCGGACAGGCACCATATTATATTAATAACTTTACCACACCTTTCAAAAAAAAATATTCCCCACATGGATCCTCTAGGTCATTCACTTCCAACCAAACCTCCATGAATTTGAAATGCATTGACCCGTTCCAGCAGTCAACCACACATTTCAAGCCCTGGCACCACCTTCTTTCTTTTAAATCCCAAAATTACAAACTTGGTCTTTGCTGCTTAAATTCTAAATCCCCACTTATCTGCCMAATCCACCACCTTTTCCATTGCCTCTTGCACCTTCTGGACCACAAACAGGATATTCCTTCCTCTTTTCCAGAGCGCCCCATAATCGGAAAACAGGGAAAGGCCAAACCCAGGCCCAACATCCTGGAACATGGCATTCACCATTTATGTTAAACAAAACTGGACTAATTACACTTCCCTGCGGTGTCCCATTCTCTATCCCCACTAACTCAGAATAAGCTCCACCAACTTCGACCTGTGTGGTCCGGTTCTTGAAGAAATCCTGGATCCAATTAAACAGCAACCACTCACCCCAGCAGAATATAACTCCAGCAGCAGTCCCCCTTTACAGAGCATGTCGTATGCCATTTCAATGTCCAGAAACAACACCACCACTCCCTCCTTGTTGGCCAGCGCCTTCTTTATATCACAGTCCAGTACTAGCACTGAGTCCATAGTACACCGTCCTAACCTAAAACCACTCTGGTACGAGGAAAACATACATTTACTCTCAAACATATGTACTAATCTGTCTGTGACCATTCTTTCCATTACTTAACACAGTACAGAGGTCAACGCTATGGGTCTGTATGAACCCGGGTGTGATGCTTCTTTTCACGGTTTTACAGTTGGTACCACTAAGGCATGTTTCCACAGTGCTGGTAACGCCCCTTCTCATACTGTATTCATTAACGCCAGTTCCTCCTCCAGTACCAAATCATCCAGGTGTTTAAGTTGCTCATAGCATAGCCCATCCAATCCCGGGGCTATGTTTCCTCCTTGTATCACCCGGTGCAGCTCATTCATTGCAAAAAACACGTTACTCGGKTCTAGCTGCCATAATGCTCGGGTCTAGCTGCCATGACACTGATTTATTGTACACTGAACAAAAATATAAACRCAACATGTAACAATTTCAGATTTTGCTGAGTTACAGGAAATCAGTCAATTTAAATGCATTCATTAAGCCCTAATCTACAAATTTCACATGACYGGGAATACAGATATGCATGCATCTGTTGGTCACAGATACCTTTAAAAAAAGGTAGGGGCGTGGATCAGAAAACCAGTCAGTATCTGGTGTGACCACCATTTGCCTCATGAGGCGCGACACATCTCCTTTGCATAGAGTTGATCAGGCTGTATATTGTGGCCTGTGGAATGTTGTCCCACTCCTCTTCAATGGCTGTGCGAAGTTGCTGGATATAGGCGAGAACTGGAGCACGCTTTTGTACATGTCGATCCAGAGCATTCCAAACATGCTCAATGGGCATCATGTCTGGTGAGTATGCAGGCYGTGGAAGAACTAGGACATTTTCAGCTTCCAGGAATTGTGTACAGATCCTTGCGACACGGGCCATGCATTATCATGCTGAAACATGAGGTGATGGCAGCGGATTAATTGCTTGACAATGGGCCTCAGAATCTCGTCATGGTATCTCTGTGCATTCAAATTGCCATCGATAAAATGCAATTGTGTTCATTGTCTGTAGTTTATGCCTGCCCATACCATAACCCCACTGACACCATGGGGCACTCTGTTCACAACGTTGACATCATCAGCAAACCACACRGCACTACACACGCTGTCTGCCATMTGCCCAGGAACAGCTGAAGCTGGGATTCATCCGTGAAGAACACACTTCTCCAGCGTGCCAGTGACCATCGAGGTGAGCATTTACCCATTGAAGTCAGTTATGACGATGAACTTCAAAACCCTAATGAGGACGACGAGCACGCAGATGAGCTTCCCTGAGATGGTTTTTGACAGTTTGTGCAGAAATTCTTCGGTTGTGCAAAACCCATGTTTCGTCAGCTGTCCAGGTGGCTGGTCTCTGACGATCCCGCAGGTGAAGAAGCCGGATGTGGAGGGCCTGGGCTGGTGTGTTTACACATGATCTGTGGTTKTGAGGCCAGTTGGACGTACTGCCAAATTCTCTAAAATGRTGTTTGAGGCGACTTMTGGTAGAGAAATYAAAATTGTATTCTCTGGCMACAGCTCTGGTTGACATTCCTGCAGTCAACATGCCAATTGCACGCTCCCTCAACTTGAGACATCTGTGGCATTGTATTTTGTGACAAAACTGCACATTTTAGTGGCCTTTTATTGTCCCCAACACAAGGTSCACCTGTGTAATGATCATGCTGTTTAATCAGCTTCTTGATATGCCACACCTGTAAGATGGATGGATTTTCACTAGTGCTCACTAACAGGGATGTAAACAAACACCTTCCTAATATTGAGTTGCACCCCCTTTTGCCCTCAGTACAGCCTCAATTAGTCGGCGCATGGACTCCACAAAGGTGTCAAGTGTTCCACAGRGATGCTGGCCCATGTTGACTTCCAATTCTTCCCAAAGTCGTCAAKTTGGCTGGATATCCTTTGGGTGGTGGACCATTGTTAATACACACGGAAACTGTTGAGCTTGAGAAACCCAGCAGCGTTGCAGTTCTTGACCCAATCAAACCGATGTGCCTGGCTCTTACTATCAAAGGCACTTAATAATTTTTTTGCACATACACAATCCATGTCTCCTCCCATTCATCTACACCAATGGTATTCAAACTTTTTCAGCGGGACCCCGTTTTTTCGCCAGAATTTCTGAGGACCCCATTTTTCCCCTAAGAAAATTCAGATTTTTTTACATTAACAAATAACCTTAATGCAATGAATTTTTCATCTCTTACCAAAATAAACCAATAAATATATTTACTCTGTAAAATGTCCCATACAATAATCTGTACTCTTAATGTTTTATATAAATTATTTATTTTTAATTGGCGACGCCAGTGCAGTTCCCTAGTGGGGTTGCGATCCCGATTTTGAATCCCACTGATCTACACTGACGTGGATTTAGTGACATCAAAAAGGGATCATAGCTTTCACCTGGTCAGTTTGTCATGGAAAGAGCAGGTGTTCCTAATGTTTTTTTTTCTTTCTATTGTGTTATTGACTGTACGCTTGTTTATTCCATGTGTAACTCTGTGTTGTTGTTTGTGTCGCACTGCTTTGTTTTATCTTGGCCAGGTCGCAGTTGTAAACGAGAACTTGTTCTCAACTAGCTTACCTGGTTAAATAAAGGTGAACTAAAAATGTTTTGTACACTCACTGTAGGTATTACAGGGGTGTCAAACTAATTCTACGGAGGGCCGAGTGCCTGTTTTTTAGTTTTTTTCCTTTCGATTAAGACCTAGACAACCAGGTGAGGGGAGTTCCTTACTAATTACTGACCTTAATTCATCAGTCATGTACAGGGGTGGAGCGAAAACCTGCAGACAGTCTGCCCTCTGTGGAATGAGTTTGACACGTGAYGTAATAGATATATCATGCCGGGGGTTTCTTCTTCTTTTTCTTCCATGCTAATGTACATTTGACATCATTATTATTACCCCTTTGTCAAGTATTATTTTGTCTCTTCAGTGCAGTGTACAAAGATAGACATTTCTCCTGTGAAGACTGTGATGGGACTGTCAGTGGTGGTTTTGATGCAACATCATCACAAGTAAGAAAGCTAKAACCGTTACCTTTGTGTACAGGTTCACATGCTACACTGTGTACTTTGTATCTCATCTATAAGATACCAATTGTCTTTCCCCCTTCCCATTTCTAGATTGTTTTGTGTCAGAATAATATTCACCAGCAGTCCCACATGAACCGAGTGGTTACACATGAGCTCATCCATGCCTTTGACCACTGCCGGGCGCATGTGGATTGGTTTAACAACTTCAAGCACTTGGCCTGCTCAGAGGTGAGACCAAGAGTTGAACGTGCATGTCATGGGGAAATGAATTGTGTTTGTGCTCAGTTTTAATTGTGTTTTAAAGGAAGTCATGTTAATTGTTCAGCTCTTATTTTTCAGATTCGAGCAGCCAATCTCAGTGGGGATTGCTCTTTCCACAATGAAGTATCCAGGTTCAACTTTGGCCTCAAGAAGCACCATCAGGTAATATCTGGAGATCATGTGAATTCACTGCAAACCAAATTATTCTTACTTGTATGTATTTCAGTCAACTRGTATCCTTCATGGTATAGCATAACATGATTTTTCCCATCCCGTGAATTGGTATGTCTGAATTGACAACCGGTTTAGTTGAAACTGTAGTACAATGTAATGGCAAGTATAGCACTGCCTTTTTCAGTGCTTAGCGATTAACAAGAAGTGCTTATGATGGCCAATATTYACTTGAAGAATTCCCTACCTAACCCATTCACTACTACCTATCAGGAATGTGTTCGTGGACGTGCCTTGCGCTCCATCCTTGCTGTTAGGAAGGTGAGCCGAGAGGAGGCAGAGAAAGTGGTGGACGAGGTATTCGACACCTGCTTCAATGACCACGCCCCTTTCGGCCGCATCCCACATGACAAGAAGGACGCCAAGTTTGCCTACAGAGATTTTGAGAACCGAGATCGGTATTACGCAAACCTTTAATGTGTTATTACGTGTACAATTAYGTGTAATTTCCATGGGTGCTATTGTGAGGATCCTTTCATAAACCYGGGCAACCTACCACTGCCCTCAGCAGAATGGCTGTGTCAAAAATGGTATGAAATTACCTCCTGAAGGGAAATATTCAGAGTTCTTTCTCTCTGTCATTTAAGTCAAAGGATATAATAAATTATATGTTTTTATGGCACACTTTTGTGGACTCTAATGCTAAAGCTAAACAATGTGATGGAGTGGTTTCCTTTTGGACATTGATAAATGTGGCCCAAATATTTTTTGGTCGTCCTTTTTGAGCGGTTCCAAAGTTGGTGTTTGTGAAGGGTATATRATGCCTGTAAAAGATTTCAAGACTGAAAGGTGGGGACACATTTCCTAGGGAAATGTGTCTACCACCCCTCTACTCAGCCATGTGGACATACAATGACTGAGAACTGGGAGTTCACTGTAAATAGATTTTATTGTACTGTACTGAATAAGTCAACTTGTTGAAATAAATATTTGATTATTATGAATATGATATTGAGCCTTGATTATTATCGCATTTATGAATTGACAAAGAAGTTTAAAAAAACGAATTCTACGAAGTGCTCAGTTAATACCCAAGTTACATTAAACAGACACAGCATTCCCTGAGGACAGTATGAAATCTAAATAAGCATGTTTCCTGTTATCAAGAAGCATGCATTAATCCATGTCAGCATCATTCCTTTATCCATCAGATGAGCAAATCATTTATCCATCAGATGAGCAAATCATGTATCCATCAGATGAGCRAATCATTTCTTGAACAAGTTGGACAAGTGATGTTACTTCTCAAGAYCATATAGAGTGCCTTCTGAAMGTATACACACCCTTTGACTTTTTATACATTTTGTTGTGTTCCAAAGTGGGATTAAAATATCAAAAATAAAACATCTTCATTACATATGTATTTATTAACCCCCTGAGTCAATACATGTTAGAATCACCTTTAGCAGCGATGAAAGCTGTGAGTCTTTCTGGGTGAAAGAYGCTGCATGTTCAATCTGACATCTGCATTGGCCGTGSAGCATTTATGGTGATATGGCTTCCGCAGAAATCATGGCATTCATACTTCTTGCGCTTCGCCGAGCAGCTCAGAGCTGTTGTAAAGGAAGTGCGTTTGTGTCCAGTGTCTGTTGGAAAGCTGACGGTACCAGATTCTCCTCTTGGGTTTTGCCTCTTAGCTTTATTCAGTTTTCTTCATTTATTTATTTTTTACTCCCAAATCCTTGCAGATGACAAGTATGCCCATAACACGATGCAGCCCCCACCATGCTTGAGAATATGAAGAGTGGTACTCAGTGATSTGTTGTGTTGGATTTGCCCCAAACATAACACTTTGTATTCAGGACATACATTTTTATGAAATTCACTGAGGAGGATGGTCCTCACCTTCCTCCTCYGAGGAGCCTCCACTGATTCTCACCTATATTTTAAGGTACACTGTTGCCCTCTGAATGTCAGTGCAGCCGAGGCCTCTCTTTCTCAGTGTGTGGGGGGAAAACAAAAAACGTATTCCCCAGACACATGATGGCAAACACTACCTCTACATCTTATAAACTTCCTCTGTAAAATATAACTGGGGACATTTTTATAGGACATTAGCATTTTGAGAATCCGTTGTCCTTCTTTGGATTAATGAGGAACGWTTACGCGGGAATTAGCCCCATAATCTTCCCTCACCATTTGCTGCATATGGTGACTCTCAGGCTATCGCAAAGAGTCCAGACCTCGACTACGACATTTGAATTGTAATTAGGAATAGTGTGGTGAAAGTTACACTGTACTTGTCTTTAATGTACACTCCACCAACAGGCACTACAGAGGGCATACATCTTACACGGGATCAAACAGCAAGAGGAGTTAGTTGAATAAGACAAAGAAAAGAAGATTAGGTTCATTTGAGTAGTTTGCAAATAATTGCGCCCTCATAGGCAAGCAGGGGATTAGTCTTAACTGCATAATAACTAGTAAACAACAGCAGTTAGAGGATATTAGCCAAAGGACTATGGGAATACCACACAAGAAAATATACTGCCATTCATATAAAACAATACAATTACTTGTAGAATTATTAATTTAACTATGTTAATTGCCATATTGAACAACACTGTGCTTTGTGACATTATCCTTTTCTCCCCCATACATACACCTGAGTATGTGGATTTATGACTTTTATACTTGTTTGAATGGCTGGTGTAATCTAATTCAATAGGTCCTTCCTTTATGGTATTTTCCCCAAATCTGCCTCATGTAAAACAACTTTAGCAACATGATTTTGGAATTGGAACTGACTGACTTGGTTCACACAGGACCAAGCAGTTGACTCCTGTACATATTGSGTGATTTCACACATCTCAGTTGAAGTGCAGAACCAATGCCGAATATATARACGCTCCGCACATCTGCATGCTCAATTTTGATCCTTGCATTCAAGRCCTATGACACATCAGGAGTCATCGTATCTGTAGTACCATCATTGTCCTTAGGATGGCAGTCTTGATGTACCAAACTTCAGGCTACAGTGGTCGATTAGACTCCATAAAGAAGACAGAAGAAAGTGCAATCACAGTTTTAGTGATACAGATGATTTAATCCATTTCAATGAGCCCTGGTTCAGGTGAATGCCAGGCCTTTGTAGGGTAAAATAGAGCATGGTGATTAAGTTACCACTGAGAGAATGACTTATCTCATTACTCCATCCATTTAAACAGGCAGCTCCCACTGAGTTCTAATTAGAATGTTCCAGCATCATTTAAGTCCCCTGCCTTCTCTAATCTACTCTAGGACAACACATTAACCCAGACCTCACTGATGAACTAATGTGTTTAATTTGAATAATTCCAGATTTAGTTGTGAGGAGTAACACTAAAAACATGAACTTGTGTTTGGTATAATGTTTTTGGAATTCATCTTTAAACTTGAAAAACAGAAGGAATCCGGTTTGTGCCAAAATTCCACAAATAGGTTCCCAGCATTTTGAAAGCATGGCTCGTTAGTAATGTTGCCACTGGATTGTTCTTTACTTTTTTTGGCAGGGACAGCCCTGGGTATATGCTTTGTGCCACGGTACAGTTTTGAAGAGGCAGGTGTGAAACCAAGCTTATTACGCCACAACTGGAGCAGGTACTCGTTCTAATTGGATGGCTCTTCCAGTCCAGAGAGTGAGCTAAGTAGCATGCTGAAGTGTAATACACTGAAGTGTAAACATGAAACATGGGTAAAAACCAGCTGGAGAGAGACTAGTCCAGTAGAATTTACAGTATATGGATCTTGCCAATGTTATCTGTCTTTCAAAACACCCTGGCATGTGTCCACCATTATGTTAAAGGTGTATTTTAGCCAATTATTGCMTGTTTCTCCATATCTGTTGTGTATGGTGATTACCATAACAATTTAAACGACAGTACATTCTCACACTTTTTTCGGATGTTAAATGAGGTTTCATTTAAGCCCAAATTAAGAGTTCTGAGRAGTGATATAAAAGGTTAGGTCATTTGTTTTGCTAAGATGGTCATGCACTGCCCCATCTGCCTCACTCTTGGGYAATGCTATAACAAAAKAAAAATATTGGGTCCATCAGTGCCTGTTCTTTAGCCTGAAGTGGACAATGACTTTCAGCTTATTGAGGACAAGGTTGCTTCTCTAAAAATGGATTCCCGAATCATTTAATGTCCTTGTTAACCACTCAATACATCAAAATAATAATAACCATGATGCACTAAAACTAAACAAATATCAGCTGGTTTACTACCGCCTTTAAGGATGTTAAATGATCACTTATGTTATGAATGATAAAATTGAAATATGTGTGATATGTAGGCATACTGTAAATTAAGAAGTGCCCACATTGTGGCATTATGGCTATTAATATGATTAGGAAAACTGTTATCAGCTCACTCTGACGAAATTGAAACGACTAGCTATCATTATAATTCACAGCACAAAGCCACCTCAGGCTAAACATCTAACCTGACGATTAACTTGCCCAGCAGGTAACTGCTGTAAGAGGTGCTCAGCATGGCGGTTGGAAATCAATTAATTATGTGTG
Organism: Salvelinus sp. IW2-2015; assembly: GCF_002910315.2. Lineage (NCBI taxonomy): Eukaryota > Metazoa > Chordata > Actinopteri > Salmoniformes > Salmonidae > Salvelinus > Salvelinus sp. IW2-2015. Next base: position 9,352,105 of record NC_036864.1, read on the forward strand.
TAGGGAATTTAATTAAGAAGGTGTTTATAGGTTGGCACAGACCCAATGGCCATCATCATCTTCTTTATATATATTTTAAAATGTAATGGATTGGTACTGAGTCTCGGGCTAGTTTTAAAGGCGAACTGCACATATTAGCAAATCAATTACCTGGCTAAACAGTTCTTATGTGAACACATAGTTGACTCAAAATACTGTGATCAATTTATAATTTAAAACACCTATATATTCAACCTCCCCCACAGAAAAATGTGTTCATTACCATGCTTCTGCAATGAATGATCCAATGAAACACTGTAGGCTTAATATTCTTGCGAAACGATTTTAATGAGTGAAAAATATAATTAGGCTAGTCCCCTCTCAATTTAGAGTCCCTACTTTGACTTGATCACTATGAAGTCATCACTGTATCTACATCACCACAGTATAATAAACGTGTAACTGTGTAACATATTCAACAACAATTGTTTAAATCTCTGCTCTCAGACATACATAGCATGTACGGTCAGGGCAGAACAACAGGTGGTTTAGTGATACGAAGCATCTTAACACCGCACCTCATTGTGTCTGCTAGATGACAGAGATGAAACGAATGTTCATAAATGACTCTTGGCAGATTGTTAGCATTCATGGCAGAAATGCTCGACAAGTTCTTCAGCGGTAATTAATGTCTGCTGGCATTTGAATCTTMATTTTCCACTAATGATATGCRTGGTATTAATTAAGTGWTTAGCATAACAACCATTGGACAATGTCTTGGGGGAAGAGCAGGGGGGCTGCTTTTTCTCTCTGTGAGCCATGTGCTCATTAATGAATCCTTTCAGCTAACTSCAATAACCTTAACAAACTTTCCTCCACAAACATAGTGTTTTTGTCATTRATATTGGCTAATTCATTAATATTCCCTTTCCATGAATCCGGAGGCAGATTTGATGTGCMTCACTCCTCCACCTTGAGGCAACACTCAAGCACATAATTGCAAAACAACACAGTTTGGCCTCGAATTACTGATGTATTGATTAAAATACATTTGAATTAAAGCAAGGTTTTTCAAGCATCAATGAAGATGGAATTTTGTTCATCATTATGTGTATGTGTGCAGTGTCAAAAGGAAGACGATGATTCAATCCATGTACGTTCAAGGCAAGGGGAAATGACTCAATGCCTTTTCATATTTAACAAATGTTCAAATATAGACATCAACAGCAGGAACAAGAATTAGGTAGAGTTACAGTGGGGGAAGGGGAGTGTAATCCATATTTACTATGTAGACTAATATGCCACAAGGATCAACATTCTGAGAAACTGAGAGAAACTGAGAAAAAGATAATCGGCGTTTTCTCCCCTCTGCTGTGCACAACATGACTGTCCCAGAGCTCCACTGAGGAGGCATTGCACMCCAGTAACCACCACAGCCCAYGGCTCTGCTTTGTCTCAYTGCTCTGAGAGGGAGGGAGAGATCCCCCCTGTTACTGGGAGGCAATTAGTTTGAAGTTTGTGCAGCAGAGCCTTTGCATACACTTGACTCTGAAACAGTGAAGAAAACTTTCTCCCTGATCCCGCTGTGTAGTGTCTGTGAGTAAGATGCAAGACAAGAAAGTCACTATGACCATGGCTTTGATAGCCTGAGGTCAGAGCTTACTCTAGTGGCTATGATGTGAAATATCTTGAAATATGAAGGCCAAACCTACCATCAAACGTGATATAACATAACAGTATGGTGGTGTTAAACTCTCTTTGACGTTGAGCTCTTTGTCAGTCTCTGCTCCAAGGACACAGAGGAGAATCACTCCATTCTTCTAGCTATCGCTCCATTTGCAAGACAGCGGTCAGCCTACTCTGCGCCACAGTGGCCAGGGGCGTTACACATCATTGAAGGGAGGAGCAGGACTCAGATTGCCTTGAGGTGGTGGACAGATCTCTCTCGTGAGCCAATTTAGAGTGACCTTGAGTTGTCCCCTGCGTTTGGAAGTCCTGATAAGTGTCCCCTCAATCTGGGGGCTTTGTCACACCCCTGTGCGTGTGGTCCTGCAGCAATGAGAAGGAAGTGAACCCGAACAACTCTGACCAACAGGGATTTACCTTGACTTCACTGAGCCGCAGAGCTAGGGAAACAGTTAAGAACAGATTTGATGCCTTTCACTGAAAATGTTCAGCACTTTGTTGAGGGAAAATAGATTGTAAAACACATACTGCCTAGCACACAGTTACAGTAGGAATGTGTTTTATTTTGATGGCAAAGGTCAAACATTTGATCAATTTAGGATCAGAAGTGTACTTAGCTACTACTAAGGTGATTAGAGAGACTACAAGAAGTGGTGGATGAAAAACCCTCAGAATTATCTTCGAGCAATCCATAGAATGGAACTCCCTGTCTACGTCAACATTATTGATTTTGAAAAGGTGTTTCACAGTATAGACCGAGAGATGCCGAGGAAGCGTATGGCACACTATGGATTCCCATCCAAATTCAGGAATCATTAAGCACACCTATCAAGGAACGCAGTGTCAAGTCCATCATGAGGGAAGTCCATCAGAAAAGTTCAAAGTTCTTACCGGGGTTCGGCAGAGCTGCCTGCTCTGTCCTTCCTCTTCCATCTTTGCGTCGACTGGATCTTGAAACAAACAACCAACAATAACCAAAACCCGTATTCAGAGGAGCCTGACCGAGCAGCTAGAGGATCTCTGCTGATGATTTGGCACTATTAGCACACACTCACCAGCAGATACAACACGACTCTCATACTGTAGAAACAATATCAGCTATGCTTGGACTTAAAATCAACCCCCCGAAAATGAAAGTCGTGAGGATCAACAATAAGACATGGCACCAATAACCATGGAAACAACCACCTAGAGGAGGTAGTCAGATTAACCTACCTAGGTAGTGTGATAACTGTGGATGGAGGAAGATGTGAAATAAATCATTGGTAAAGCAAGAATAGCATTCAACACTACATTTMTTTTTAAATGTAACCTTTATTTAACTAGGCAAGTCGGTTAAGAACAAATTATTATTTACAATGACGGCCTACCAAAAGGAAAAAGGCCTCCTGCGGGGATGGGATTAAAACATTTATTTTTTAAATAAAATATAAATATAGGACAAAACACACATCACGACAAGATAGACAACACAACACTACATAAAGAGAGACATRAGACAACAACATAGCAAGGCAGCAACACATGACAACACAGCATGGTAGAAACAYAACATGACAACAACATGGTAGCAACACAACATGGTAGCAGCACAAAACATGGTACAAACATTACTGGGCACAGACAACACCACAAAGGGCAAGAAAGTAGAGACGACAATACATCACGGAAAGCAGCCACAAGTGTCAGTAAGAGTGTCCATGATTGAGTCTTTGAATGAAGAGATTGAGATAAAACTGTCCAGTTTGAGTGTTTGTTGCAGCTCTTTCCAGTCGCTAGTTGCAGCGAACTGAAAAGACGAGTGACCCAGGGATGTGTGTGCTTTGGGGACCTTTAACAGAGTATGACTGGCAGAACGGGTGTTATGTGGAGGATGAGGGCTGCAGTAGAAATCTCAGATAGGGGGGAGTGAGGCCTAAGATGGTTTTATAAATAAGCATCAACCAGTGGGTCTTGCGACGGGTATACAGAGATGACCAGTTTACAGAGGAGTATAGAGTGCAGTGATGTGTCCTATAAGGAGCATTGGTGKCAAATCTGATGGCAGAATGGTAAAGAACATCTAGCCACTCRAGAACACCCTTACCTGCCGATTTATAAATTATGTCTCCGCAATCTAGCATGGGTGGATGGTCATCTGAATCGGGGTTAGTTTGGCAGCTGGGGTGAAAGAGGAGCAATTACRAWAGAGGAAACCAAGTCTAGATTTAGCTTTAGCCTGCAGCTTTGATATGTGCTGAGAGAAGGACAGTGTACTGTCTAGCCATACTCCCAAGTACTTGTTTGAGGTGACTACCTCAAGCTCTAAACCCTCAGAGGTAGTAATCACACCTGTGGGGGAGAGGGGCATTCTTCTTACCAAACCACATGACCTTTGTTTTGGAGATGTTCAGAACAACTTCTTAGCGCTAATGCCCAACGTAAACGGACATTTTCTCTGGCCCAGATCGTAGAATATGCATATAATTTACAGATTAGATTAGGATAGAAAACACCCAAAGTTTCCAAAACGGTCCAAATAATTGTCTGTGAGTATAACAATACTTATTCTGCAGGCGAAAACATGAGAAAATGTAACCCGGAAGTGATATATATTTTTTTTAATATGTGTTTCCTGGCCCGTCTATCCTCCATTTAAAGTCGTATCAAACAGATTCCTTTTCCAATGCTTCCTCAGGCTGTGACCAGGCTTAGACATAGTTTCAGGCTGTTTATTTTGAAAAATGAGGAAGATGTTTCATAAGTAGTCAGGTGTCCTCTGAATGTTTCCTGCGCGCGAGAGAGGGGCTCCCCATTTTCCTTTTCTCTCTTAAAGAATAGGTTATGGTCCGGTTGAAATATTATCGATTATGTTGTTAAAACAACCTGAGGATTGATTATAAAAAACATTTGACATGTTTCTACGACCATTACGGATACTTTTTGGAATTTGTCGAACGGAACACGGCTTTGGTTTTCTCATCAAATGCGCAACCCAAATGCGTTTTTTTGTGATAAAAGTAATATTTATGAACTAAATAACATTTGTTGTTAACTGGGAGTCTCGTGAGTGGAAACATCTGAAGATTATCAAAGGTAAGCGATTAATTTGATTGCTTTTCTGACTTTCGTGACCAAACTAACCAAGCTAATATTTGGCTAGCTGTTGTAGCATCGAAAGCTACACTCACAAAAGCTTGAGTTTC
>NC_036864.1:9356979-9379885 GCF_002910315.2 Salvelinus sp. IW2-2015
GAGCTCTCAGCGTACCGCATGCCTGAAAGTGTAAATACAGCTGTAAAAAATGTCCACAACCTAAAAATCTGAATCCCGCAAATGGTTGTAAAAACCAGCTGCCCGAGAGAACTGAGGCTTCAACCCAGAGTGCGCCCACGTACATTTTTAACAAAAGGTTGATATGCCGATCCACTTCAGCCCATATGTTATCTGTCTGTCAAAACTCCGAAGAACCAAGCCCGGACATGGTCTCAGCCGATTACACCTCTCCCAAATCAGAGCCTGTCATTTTATACGCAGAATTAGTATGACATTGTTCTTCTTTGCTCGTACCAAAATACTGTCAAATGTGTATGCGGTGTTCCTATTAAACAATTAACCCGCCAGCCTTTTAAACGACAGTACATTCTCACAACTTTTTTCGGGTAACATGTCCTAGACTTCGATGGTCCTTAATCCTATCACACCTTCTGAGAGCCGCAGTTACCATTCTGAGGCCAGTCTCTGCAAGGAGTGATATAAAACGCCCCGTCATAGTCATTTTATTTATCCGTATAAGAAATCGCTCGATGCACCGGTGTCACAACCATCCGTAGTGTCGACTTGCACTCCCAGTTGTGCCCCCTCCCCTTTTCGAGGTAAAAGCATTTAAAATATATACAAATATCTAAAACAATATTGGGTCCATCAGTGCCTGATTCTTAGCGTAAATAAACGACGATACAAAAATCATCCCTACAGAGTCTGCTTAGTGAGTCATCTGAAGGTTTTTTCTGCCCACCCAGAAAAGAGGTTAGCAATTCTACCTCAGAATCATTTAAATAATCGCTGTGTGTTAATCACACCATTCATAATACATACAATAATAACCTTTTTCTATAAAACATTTTAAATAGAAAATCGTGTTTAATGTGTTGAAAAAAATGAGAGTGGAAATAAACCTGAGTCCCAGATCACATAAAAAAGACTTCCCCTAATAAGTTCACGAAAAATAGAAATATTTCATGCAATCAGGACTTTTTACCTGACTGCTCGTTAAGCGCTAAATCAACGATGATCAACTTAGATGGTATAGCCAAAATGATGAGCATCATCAATAAGGAACATATCGCATCGGGAAATGTTTTTAATCATATTTATATTTCAGGAATTGTCGAAAAAAGTACCCAGAGTGCCACCCTTCCGTGCACCTGGGTTTTTTTCCCGTTCGCCCCCTGTATATTTTTTTTTACCCCAGGCCCCAAATTTGTTAATTAAATGGTTTTAAAATTAGCATTAGCAATTTTATACCCAGTTAAAGCAGGCCCACCTAAACATCTAGGCATCTTCCAAATGATGCTTATCTAAGCTACTTATTATTAGGAGAGAAAACTAGCTATTCAATCACAGCCACATCTGTACGACCATACCTTGAAAACGACGTGAGCCCCAAACGTCCCTATCATAGTTGAATTCACAGCGACCAAAGGCCACCTCACAGAGGAAACTTGACATCAGTAGACGCTTTCTATAAGCCAAGAATACGGATTCCAAACTTGCCCAGCAGAAACTGCTTTAAGATGCGTACCTCCAAATTCCGGCGCCTGGAACATAACACTATGTATATTATGTTGTGTATGGTGCAATTGATGACGTCAATGAAGTGTTGTATATGTGTTTTGCTACATCGAGCCCAATGCCATCACCTCATCTTCTTGTCACCAGGCTCCCATACAAATTTTATTACATGTAATGTAATCCTACTATCTCGGCTAGTCTTTTATAAGGCGAAATAGCGTTTTGTCCTAGAAAATCGATTTATTCACGGCAAAATTGCACATATCCACCACCGCAAACAACTAAGTTCCTTCCTCTGAAAACAACATGTGAAGAGAGCATAGCCCATACTACTCAAGAGATCAACCAACTGTATGATTCAATGAGTAATTTTGAGAAAACACCCAGGCCCTGTAAAATTAGTATCTATACAGAGCACCCTCACAACACCCACACCAGAAAAATTTTGTCATGTAGCCCCGAGTCATCTCTCAGTTTATGTTATCTTTATCCAATGAAAACGTACACGTGTATAGCCTTATATATTTCTTGTCTGTATAGGACGATTTTCAATATGAAAAAGATAATTTAACCGCTAGTCCAACTTTTCTCAAATTTAGTATAATGGAGTGCTTCCTTAACAATTGCCTTGTATAAAACTTTAGGTCCACCTATTAAAAGGCCATCACATCTGCCTAACCTATCATTACGACTCACCGACCTAGTGATAATAAACAAACGCCAATTGTAAAACCCTGAGGGTGCCAACAATGTACTTCAAGCGAGATGCAAGTTGCTTAGCAATCTCGTAGCGGTACTTCATTCAACTCAGTACACTTTTATAGCAGAATCTAACATGCTCTGAAATACCCTGTTCCCTATGTTCGAGAGAACCCATTTATCCCAGAAGGTGGATTAACCTGAGTGATACCTCCCTAAAGATGCCATCCTTTTAGGTTACCCACATGAACGACCCCCGACACAAATCTCATTGGTTTATAATCGGTTAATGCCTTTTCGATTGCGCTACATAACGCTACTCTCATGCCAGCCACTAGAGATTAAACAACGAGACACCATTATTCCATAACCAGATGAGCGCTCTCTAGAGCGTACCGATGTGTTGTAGCGACCCTCATGCCGCAGAACCTGAGTACTCTATCAATTATGTGTGCGTCCTCTAAGAAAAAGTCCTGACTAGTATACCCCTTAATGTCCTCCGCAGGTCTATCTCCCCAATCTTTAATTCCTTGCCCTAGCGTGATGATGTATATGTCATTTTCCCACAGTTCCAGATAAGGGTTTTCTATGCAGAATCAAACCTATTTTGGACATATGGGTTTACGATCCAGGCTCACGAGAATTTTGATGGAGAAGAGCGTATGGGTTGGACAATAGCTGTCTTTTTTCTATAACATTCGTGTGAGGCCATGTGGGCTACATACCCTCCAAATGCCCGACTTGGAAGCACATACCGCTCATTAATGGAACACAGCACTTGTTCAGCGTCACCGACTCATATAACGATGTGAACAATCAATCACCATACAAGACTTTCTCTCCCCACCAAACTGGCTATATGTTTGTTCGTAACTCCTCTTCATTAATAGGTTACTGGTTCTTTTTTGGAATCATTCATCGTAACCTCCAGCCCTCCACAATTATTACCTGAATAAAGCATGATTTGATATGCAATCGAGACTCACTTCTCAACGGGCTTCTACAACAACTATGCGCCAACCACTCTAATGCAAACCAATAACCTGAACAACCCATAAAACAACAGAGTGGCCGCCGAAGTACCCTACTGATGTATTGATTAAAATAACAAAAAAATGGTTTGGAGTAAGATGGTTTGCCTCAAAAAGGCCCAACTGGGGATTTATGGAGGCCTCTTTTGTAGGGAAAATATTTTTTTTCTATGAATATATGTCCCTATGAGAGATAATAGCGGATCAACTGAGTTACCAGATAAGAAAAAATTACTGTGCCTTACAAGTTCAGTCTCCCTTCTCTTTTGTGTAGTTTAACAGCCAACGATAAGTCTAAATATATGAAGTGAAGTACTAATAAGAAATCGATTATATTACCAATTGTATCGGCTAACCGGAATCAAAAGGCCGACATAAACTATAGCCCTCAATGTCTCTATTGACTCCATCAAATACTTAGCCAACGTAACATGTTTTCAAATATAACAGCATAGAGCGGCAAGCGGAGGCCAACAGCAAGAAAAATTTATGAAGCGTTCTTAAACTGAAGAGAATGTACTGGACTAAACGCACCGTAATGCAATCCGTGGAAAGGAGCTGCCGGGTAACCTGTGCGCTGTATTATTTTACTACGTAACTGAGATTAGCGCGCACCCACCCTATTAATCAAGCGTAAAATTTTTCTGTGAGATTAGACGTGAGAAGAAAACTGAAAAAAGATTAATACGGGCTGTGTATTCCACTGGCCACATCTTCCCCTCTGCTTGATGAGACTACGAAGCGTTTAAATGAATATTTCCACAATGTGCGCCAGAGAGCTCCTCACACTCGACGACCCGAGCACTTCACTGCCACGTAATTTGGCTCACAACCCCAATAACGTCACCGATCGGTACCAATACTCCTGTCTACACTGACTCTGCAGACGGAGGGCGTGAAAGATTGGCCCTCGCAACCCGTTACATGAGCAATAGTTGGATATGTTGAACCGCCCATCCCGCTAGAGAGCCTTTGTCAGTCCCAACCCTACGGTTGAGTCTTTCTTTACACCAGTCAGACGCCTCTTGATGAGATATTATATACTTTCTCTCCTGATCCCCGCGTTAGCCTCCATGCCACAGTCTTGTTGTGATATAAATAGCTTTCAAATAGAAACTTATAAGGAGGGAACCACTACACCCTTCACGCCGGCTTTTAATACTTAAAGCACCGACGAGCTTACATACGGCCTCTAAATGTCCCGCTATGATGTGAGGAAGTATCTCTTAAAAGGATGAGCCCTGAAAGCCAAAATATGACTTTCTCTTATCGCAGAAAACAGCAATCAACCTGAATTTTCCATGTGGACAAAGCCTCAAGAAACAAGTAAACACCGGCTGGATAGTGCTCTCACCAATCTCTCGTTTGACTACCCAGTGAGCCCCCAATCCAATTGTTCAAGTCTCTGTATCATCATAAGTACTACTATTGAAAGAAGTAGAATTTTAACTCCACCTTCCATTCGAGCTATCGCTTCACATCAACATCTTACCAGTGGCCAACCCGCACTAGCTGGTACAGCCACCCTACTCTTGCGCCCCTACCCGGCCCCAAGACCTGCAGGGGCGGTTACCAAACATCCCAGTGTCGGACTGAGAGGGATGTGTAGATGAGAAGCCGATCTTCATGAATGGCCATATATATCTGGGTGGAACTAGAATCCGATACATCATCTCCTCGCTGTGAGCCCGAGAGTTAGTTGTATTTCTGACCTTGTGAGCTCCCTCGGTCCCCTGGCGGACCTTTTTTTTTGGTTGGATCCTTGATAAGGTTGACTCCCAGGCCCAAATTCTGGGGCTGTCACACCCTCGTGCTTGTGTAGTGTCCTTCAGAACAATATGCTTGAGAATGTAGGAAAAGTAGAGGACGCGCCGAAACCAAACTGACCTCTCCAACTCACCAACTATTAGCAGGAAGCATCCATTTACCTCGAACTGTCACTGGGAGCCACACCTAGAGTCGTAGGAAACGAGTGACACCCAGAACAGATTTGATCGCCGAGTTTTCCTAGAACCTGCCGAGATATAACACCAGTCCTTCGCACACCTTGGAGTGTAAGTTTTTCAGATTAACCAGTCTGTATATTAATCACTAGACTTGGCCTATCCGACAGCACACGTCTACAAAAGTAGATTATTATTCATTTAATGTGATGATATAAAAATAGATGTCAATACAATTTATGAGTCAATCCTTAGGAACAACTCACATACAATGCTCCGTCTACTATATGGCGTGACTAACTCACAAACAATACCAATATGGTGAGCAAAGAGAGTCCAACGGTACACAAGAGTCGGGCGGATGAAAAACCCGTACTATGAATGTGTACATTATCCAATAAAATCGATCAATCCACCCTGAGAATGAACTCTCCGTCTACTGATCATTTACCATTATAGTGTATTATACTTCGATTATATACAAGTTTAAACCACAAAACCTGAGCCTATGTAGACCCGAGAGACTCGCCGTTATGAGAGCGTATGCACACTATGGGTTCCTCTACCCGCATGCAAATTTCGAGTGCCCACAGTGCATTTAAGCACACTCCACTCCAGACCAGAGAAACTCTCCAAAAAACCCCAATTTTAACCTTTTGGGTACCAAGCGCCCACCAAATGTTTTTCAAATAAAGAGGTCGCATCATAATAGATGATTCTGTGAAATGTCCAGTCAGCTAACACCTAATCGTAATGCCCACCCGTCTTTATGGGTATGCCACTTTACCGATACCTAGCCGTTCGGGAAGATCCTGCCTTCTCGTCCCTGGTGCCTCTCCGGCCGGGCCATCTCGTATGGCAGTTTATGTCGACCCTTCTTACCCAGCATCTAGAAAAACAATGATACTAGACCAAACAAATATAACACTCTAGTGATTAACCCAACTTTTTTCCAGAAAGAAAGCGCGCTAATGTCTTCCTTCATCCGGACAGCCTAGAATTGTGATTCCTTCTGCTGATGAAGTGCTTTCGTTTCTAAGGAAACCTAATCAGACAAATCATCTCACAAGCAGATACATAACTAACATAGGCGTGCGTGCTTATTCTGAATAAGAAACATGAATAGCACTATCCTGATCTGTAAGAATCAACCCCGAAACGAACACAAGCCTTAAAAATGCCCGACAGTGGAACACCGCCATACACCGGGCCAAGTCCCATGGGAGCCTGGCCCTAAGAATTATGGACTTATTAAAAAAACTAGCAGTAAAAATCACCCTACAAAAAGACAACCTTACTGACATCCACCTATTTCTAACATATTATAACTCTATAGTGGAGTATACCAAAAGCAACCCCAACTAAAGAGCAGATTGCCAGGCTTCCAAGTCCATATGTACCACCCCTGACCTAGGTAGGTGATAACGGTGGATGAGAAGATGTGAAATCCAAAACACCCATCATTGGCAAGAACCAAGATGAGCATTCAACACTACAATTATTTTTATTAACAATATACATACCAGACGCATTCTACTCTTCTACCACTAGCCCAAGTCCCGACGAATATCTCAGTTAACAACCACCACAGTATTATTTGACAAACTCGAGGAGCCGAGCCCCACCATTAAGCCACCTCTCCGCCGGACCCAAATAAAAAGAAACACGCCAATCCTGTACTCCCGGCCTGTGTAATCCCGGGATTAAAACACACTGTGTCCATTTTCCCCTTAGATAAATCCCACCATAACGGATCCATCCAGAGGGCTAACTTGGATAACCACCCAAAAACAGAGACACACCCATTCACGACGAAAGTATACATCAGAAAACCCCCACCAAAATCCACACTACAAAAATCTAGAGAAGACACTAAGACGGACCAACAATCTCAGTAGTCAACCACCCAAATCCCAAAGGCATAAGAGGCATCTGGATAAGCACACAAAGTACCGCAACAACAATAGGGAGGCCTACTGCGTGGGTAAAAACCACAAACAAATCCCAACATGACTAAAGCAAGGGAGCCAATCGTAAACAAGATACAAATCGAGCAACACACATAAAGCAGTCATCTGGGTTTAAAACCACAAATCCAAAGGCTAGGGCATACCAATACATATATCTCCAATCGGTAACATAGACAGAACATCCTCTATGACTGTGCACACCCCGACAACACCACTCACCCGAAAAGAGGGCAAGGAGAGAGATAGCGAAGTTACTCGACCTAAATCAAACTCCTCACGAGAAAGCTAGACCAGGCAATCCTTTGCGAGTAAGTCCCACAGAAAGTTGCGTGCCAACATGATATTTGAGGTCCACTTCCTGTGATAACCTAATAAATCAGGATGAGAATGATAAAGACATGGATCTTCCGAGGTATATCTCAAAACGAACCGATGTAGTGGTTGCCAGCTCAGCTCTTTGGTACACCAAGAGTTATCAAATAGCAGCTAGGTCCATCTCCAGCGAAACCCCTAAAGTAAAAAGATAAGAGCGAGGCAGTACTCTGGCTAAAGCGCAAGTAATCTCCTATTGGTACCTTTAAATAGAGGTAGAGTGGCACTCCGTCTCGAGTAACCCAAATCCCCACGAAACATAGGCATCTGGGTGTTTAATGATCGACCCGAGAATACCGAATAATATGGCAAGAGCCTCTGGTGCCTAACCCAAAGATATCGAACAATAAAGTGGCACTCTCAGGATAATAGCCGAGAATGCCGAGTAGAAGGTCCTAAAGAGAGGGTCTATTTCTGTATAATAAGAACCAGCCCAAATTCCAAAAACCACCGTGGTCTTGCACGGTATCCAATCAAGAGAGGCATTCTGGATAGACCCCAAAATAACAGTCCGCCCCTCCTGTTTAGCTAAAGCTCGACCGAAATACGGAATATAATACAGTAGCTGGTGTAACCCGAGTAAGAAGGGGCCCATCATGGGTAACCCCAAATCGACATAGGCATCTTGGTAACCCACCAAATCGAGAGGGCATCTGTAACCCAATTCCATAGAGCATGTTGGCCGCATTCTATTGGTTCAAAGCCGCAACTACCATATATGGTGAGGCAGTTGCCGTTCAGGATATACTCAAAATCCAGTGAATAAAGCAGAGCAATCTGGGTAAATCCAACCCAGAGAATCCGAATCAGCAGTAGCACAGCTCCAACCTAGGTAAACAGCCCCACATACCTGCCGAATAGAGCCCATCTCTGGATTGTGATAATCCCACCTATAATTGCGAATCCATCCTACGCCATCATCTAAATCCGCCAGATCCGAATAAAGGGCATCTTGGCATACATGACCAAAAATCCTCGAATGAGGTAGTACCATTGGCACTGGCTCCGTTGGAAAACGACCAGCAAATCGAATACGAGATAAGACGGAATACCAAGAATGCTAGATTGAGCTGCAGACCTTGCCGCTAGCAACCCCAATATTCCAAAATAGTATGGTGGCTGACACGAGTCCTTGGTAAGGACCAGCACAATCGAATTAGTAGGCCCATCCCTGGAAACCAAATCCCGAATAGAGCATCTTGGATAACCCATACATTAGCCATTAAATACGACTCGCCAGACCTATCTGCTTGCTTAACCCTATAGTACGAAGCCGATTAAGCTGAGCCATCTCTATGCTCTAAACCCAACCAAATCCAATGAGGGCAGGTAGTCATGATGCACCACCTGTGAAACCAGAAATCAACATTAGGCCATCTATGAGTGAACATATACTTCACTAAACACATAACCAAGCGATCCAGACCTCTTGTTTTGGATAGATTTAACCCAGACCCAAAATCCCGAACTTCATTTCTAGCGGAGGCAATCCTGGTAACCCAAATCCGAATAGAGGCCATCCTTGGCTATAAACATGAGAGCCCTCGAAACGATACAAACCTAACGGACTATTTCTACGTTAGAGCCAAGACATCATGCGGTAAAAATAAACTCATATAATTATTGACAATCTATTTGAATGAGTAAGCCAAATCCGAAACAAAATCGAGCCTCAACAAAGTTTCGCATAACCACAAACATGTCGAATAATAAATGTCTTGAAGAAGGCTTAAGAGTGTCTATGGACATAATACAAATTACATTGCCAGAAACAGCTAAGGAGAACAAACCTTGCTGAAAGGTATACCAACCCCGCCCAGATATATTCACCTGATTATATTTAATAAGAGTGCATGTCCTTCTCGGCCCCGTACCTCATAACAACTCCACAACCATAGTTAAAGGGTCTAACGTTCTATCAACCGGATAACAACACATCCCATCACTAATGTCTAGATGGGCTATCTCTGCAGGCTTAACCATGACCATCGACATTTAAGGAAGCGATAGCCTATCTCTATCCTTTGATTTTCTAAAAATACCCGAAATAGAGCGAGAAGGTTTCGGCGCCACAAAGTTGCTTCTAGTGTTACCGCCAATGTTATACCTGTCCGAACTCAGCAGAGAGGGGCTACAACTCCATTTTTGTCACATCCCTCCAAATCATCTTCCCTTTAAAAAAGCAACTAGGTTAATGGGTTGCATCTCCGAACCCCAAAATCCCGGAATGAAAATATTAACAGAGTATATGACATTTCTTTAATAAAACCACCAACAAAACCGGTGAGAGCAGAAGTGGCATCTGGTATAATCCAAAAACACTTAAGAACACATGTTTACTGGCCCATCCCATCTGACGCATTAACGCGCGCGAAAAATCCCTTTTTAATTGTCAGGGACAATGCTGGAACACTACCCATTGAAGTCTGAATTTACTCACTCAAATAGAGGGAGTGCCAGCAACTCTCTCAGTAACCATCTAGCGACACTTTTTGTGCATGAATAGAGAAGGATCATGGATAACACAAATTCCCGATTACTAGTGGAACGACAAAACAGATACAGGTTATACCCTCGAAAACGTTAAGAGTAGGCCATCTGGTAACGCCGCCAAAGAATTCTCGACTATGAAGTGGAGAGCAACATCTGGATATGAAAATCCCCATATCAACAGGAGTACGATAAGTCGAGAGTAGGCATTTGGTAACCCCTCAAATCCAATATAGAGGGCTTATTCTGTGTTTAACTCCCCCCTTAGCAAAGCTGTACCGAAACATAAGAGGGCCATTCGTAACAACACACAACATAATACGAATATATAGCAGCAAATGAGCCAATCTGTGATAACATCCCTCTAGAAAAAAAATCCCGAGCCTAACAACCATACGTCAGGCCAAAATCTAGGCTCAATCTGCCCCAAAAATTCGAAATACAAGCAGGCTGTCATCATATTCATATTTGTCAAAATACTACACCCACAAATTAATGTCTGAGAGCATAAGTGTAACAAGGCCCAATCAGTCGTGTAACCACAAAGTCTTCCGGGATATTTGTAAGGCTTATACCTTGTTCCCCTAGTTCTAACATGCCCATATCGATTGATATAACCCCAAATTTAATATCATTTAGTGCATTCTATATATTTGGTTTAATCCCATACATTCCGAAGAGAGGCACTGGTAACCCAAATCAAATAAGGGCTCTGGTAACCAAATCGAAATTGCATCTTGGTAACCCCAATAAACTCGTTTAGATAGAGTGGTGTCACATTCCTTTCTACACTCCAAACAGTCCGAGCCGGAATAGAGCAGGGCATGCTCGTAAGCCTCATAAAATCGATACCCATTCTCCCTCTCCTAATGCATCTCCTCACTACCCGCGTCTACTCCAGTATATACCGACGATGTTTTCTATTGTTGGTATACACCAGAATGCCTCCAATTCGTGAAATTATTGTGTGTAAACCCAGTACGCAACCAACCTAAATCGAAGTATGCGATTTATACCCCAGATGTGTCGCCACTAATGTCGAGTTTGAGGTTACCCCAGAATTCCGCGCCGTGCCATTCCGAATCTATTTGCGTTGACCACCAGATGACCTCTCTTCTATCTATCAGTGATTTGAGCGATTAGTAAACCCTCCAGTATGCTGTCTCCTATTGCGTTAAATCTTTCCACCCAGATCGCCCACTATTTTAGCGCACATGGGTCTATAATCCCTAGGGCATTACTGCTGTCCTATCCTTTAAGCTATGTATATATCGTGATCAACCCAAAGAGAGAGCGCCGCGGAGGATTCTCTGATTTTGTCGCTGTAAACCAGAGCCAATCTAAATCGAATAGTTACCTCAGAATAGCCCCTAGATCGTATCCCGATATTAGGTGTAACCAGAAATGACACACTATCCAAAGTCGATAATGCTGTGTTTGTGAGCCCAATGAATTATCCCAACGTGCCGACTAAAAGTGAGTGAGCATGATTATGAAAATTTAACCAATGATATTCCTTCCCATGTTAAATTATTTCTTTTTAGAAGTTACCTAAGATACGTTCTCCGTATGAGAGGTTCCTTATCTAGGTGATTACCCTCAACGCACTTTCAGGCGACCGAACCGAGGCTTAAATTCCCGAATTTGCGGTCCTCAGTCTTCAACCCACAAATCGCCTAATGTCGACTTTGGGTACACAGATGCATCTAATTACTATTTGGTGTAGAGTGCTCCTTAATTTCGAATTTTGTGCTTATTTAACAATAAATGATCGAACCAAAAAAGAACATTTATGTGTAAACTGGGAGTCTCGTGAGTGCAAACATCTGAAGATTATCTAAGGTAAGTGATTCATTTTATTGCTTTTCTGACTTTCKTGACCATGCTAATTTGGGGCTAGCTGTTGTAGCATTGAAAGCTACACTCACAAAAGCTTGGATTTCTTTCGCTGTAAAATATATTTTCAAAATCTGACACGATAGGTGGATTAACAACAAGCTAARCTGTGTTTTGGTATATTTCACTTGTGATTGCATGATTATAAATATTTTTTGTAATATTTTTGCATTTGACGCCCTGCAATTCTTGCGGTTGTTTAGGAAACTGATCCCGTAAAAAGGATCCGTAGCGCAGAGAAGTTAAGGGTAGAGAAAGCTTGTTGGACACTAAGAATGCTTTGTTGTAGAACATTTAACACAAATTCCGGGGAGGGCCAACTGAGTATAAGACTGTATCATCTGCATAAAAATGGATGAGAGAGATTCCTATTGCCTGAGCTATGATGTTGATGTAAATGGAGAAGAGCGTGGGGCCTAGGATTGAGCCTTGGGGTACTCCCTTGGTGACAGGCAGTGGCTGAGACAGCAGATGTTCTGACTTTATACACTGCACTCTTCGAGAGAGGTAGTTAGCAAACCATGCCAAAGACCCCTCAGAGACACCAATAATCCTTAGCTGGCCTACAAGATTGGAATGGTCTACCGTATCAAAAGCTTTGGCCAAGTCAATAAAAATAGCTGCACAACATTGCTTAGAGTCAAGAGCAATGGTGACATCCTTGAGAACCTTTAAGGTTGCAGTGAGACATCCATAACCTGAGCGGAAACCAGATTGCATACCAGAGAGAATACTATAGACATCAAGAAAGACTGATTGATTATTGACACGTTTTCCCAACACTTTTGATAAACAGGGCAAAATAGAAATAGGCCTATTTTTTTTATTTTTTTATTTCACCTTTATTTAACCAGGTAGGCTAGTTGAGAACAAGTTCTCATTTACAACTGCGACTTGGCCAAGATAAAGCATAGCAGTGTGAACAGACAACAACACAGAGTTACACATGGAGTAAACAATAAACAAGTCAATAACACAGTAGGGGAAAAAAAAAAGATTCTATATACATTGTGCAAAAGGCATGAGGAGGTAGGCAATAAATAGGCCATAGGAGCAAATAATTACAATTTAGAAGATTAACACTGGAGTGGTAAATCATCAGATGATCATGTGCAAGTAGAGATACTGGTGTGCAAAAGAGCAGAAAAGTAAATAAATAAAAACAGTTAAGGGGATGAGGTAGTTAAATTGGTGGGCTTTTAAAGATGGACTATGTACAGCTGCAAGCGATCGGTTAGCTGCTCAGATAGCAGATGTTTAAAGTTGGTGAGGGAAATAAAAGTCTCCAACTTCAGTGATTTTTGCAATTCGTTCCAGTCACGGCAGCAGAGAACTGGAAGGAAAGGCGGCCAAATGAGGTGTTGGCTTTTGGGATGATCATGAGATATACCTGCTGGAGTGCGTGCTACGGGGTGGGTTGTACTCGTGACCAGTGAACTGAGATAAGGCGGAGCTTTACCTAGCATGACTTATAGATGACCTGGAGCCAGTGGTCTGGCGACGGATATATGCAGCGAGGGCCAGCCGACTAGAGCATACAGGTCCAGTGGTGGGTGGTATATAAGGTGTTTTACAAGTAACAGAAACGGATTGGCACTATGATAAACTGCATCTAGTTTGCTGAGATAGAGTATTGGAAGCTATTTTGTAATGACATTGCCGACGGAAGTCAGAGATCAGTAGATAGTCAGCATTTACTAGAGTAAGTTTGGCGGCGTGAGTGAAGGAGGCTTTGTTGCGAAATAGAAAAGCCGATTCTGAGTTGATTTTGGATTAGGAGATATTTAATATGAGTCTGGAAGGAGAGTTTACAGTCTAGCCAGACACCTAGTTGTATTATAGATGTCCACATATTCTTAGGTCGGAACCGTCCAAGGGTGGTGATGCTAGTCGGGCGGTGCGGTGCAGGCAGCGAATGGTTGAAAAAGCATGCATTTGGTTTTACTAGCGTTTAAGAGCAGTTGGAAGGCCACGGAAGGAGTGTTGTATGGCATTGAAGCTCGTTTGGAGGTTAAGATAGCACAGATGTCAAGGAAGAGCCAGAAGATACAGAAATGGTGTCGTCTGCGTAGAGGTGGATCAAGGGAATCGCCCGCAGCAAGACGCAACATCAACACAGTTAGGATCAGCTTGATCTCCCCCTTAAATAAAGAGACGGAAACCGTGGCTGCCTTCCAAAGAAATGGGAAACCTCCCCAGAAAGGAGAGACAGATGTTAAAAAGGTCAGAGATTACGCTTGGCGATGATAGGGGCAGCAAACCTTAAAGAAGAAAGGGTCTTAAACCATCTACCCAGATGTTTATTTGTGGCCAAGTTTCAGGAGCTCCTTTAGCACCTCGGACTCAGTGACTGCCTGCAGGAGAAACTTTGTAGCGGGGCAGCGGGAAAAAGAGGAAAAGCATTCGGGATAGTTGCTTAGAAGGGGTGGGAGATGAGAAATGTTGGACGGAGCAAGGAGGCTGGCTGAAGTCAAATAGGAATCCTGACTTAATGAAGTGGTGATTAAAGAGCTCAGCCATGTGCTTCTTGTCAGTAACAAACACATCATCAACTTTAAGGGACACGGGCAGCTGTGAGGAGGAGGGTTTATTCTCCAGGTCTTTAMCCGTTTTMCAGAACTTCTTGGGGWTAGACCCACAGAGAGAGAACTGCTTGTTAAAGTAACTAACTTTGGCCTTCCAGATAGCCTGAGAGCACTTATTTCTCATTTGCCTAAACGAGAGCCAGTCAGCCTGAGTATGCGTGTGCCGAGMCTTTCGCCAAATGCAATTCTTGAGGTGGAGTAACTGTCACGCCCTGGCAATAGAGAGGCTTTTATTCTCTATTTTGGTTAGGCCAGGGTGTGACTAGGGTGGGAATTATAGTTTCTTTATTTCTATGTTTTCTATTTCTTTGTGTTTGGCCGGGTGTGGTTCTCAATCAGAGGCAGCTGTCTATYGTTGTCTCTGATTGAGAACCATACTTAGGTAGCCCTTTTTTCTACCTGTCTTGGTGGGAAGTTGACTTTGTTTAGGGCACATAGCCTTTAGCTTCAAGGTTTGTTTTTGTAGTGTTTATTGTTTTGTTCGGCGTCATTTTTATTAATAAAAGTAAAATGTACTCTCACCACGCTGCACCTTGGTCCTCTTCTTTTAACGGCCGTGACAGTAACTCTGCAAGGACACGTTCGAACCAGGGGCTGAACCTGTTTTTAATTATCATTTTATTAATGGGAGCGTTAATTAATGGGAGCGTGTTTGTTAACAATACCACTGAAAATATCAAAAAAGAAGGTCCAAGCGTCTTCAACAGAGTGGATCAAGCTGATTCTATACCATTTTACAGAGGCCAGTTCATGAAGGAAGGCTTGCTCATTAAAGTTTTTTACGAAGCGTCTATGACAAATCAGGACAGGTTGTTTCACTGAGCAGCCATTACGAACACAGGCTTTAAAACTGTGATCACTAAGGTCATTACAGAAAACACCAGACTGATACCKATCAGGATTATTTGTGAGGATAACATCAAGAAGAGTAGCCTTTCTGGGTGTTTGGAGTCATACCTTGTGGGATTGGTAATAATCTGAGTGTCACGTGTGCTCCCTCTCTGGCCTCTAKGTCACCAGGCTGCTCGTTAGGGCGCACACCTGTCATCAGCGYTAGGCACATAATGACATTCACCTGGACTCCATCACCTCCTTGATTACCTGCCCTWTATATGTCACTCCCTTTGGTTTCTTCCCCAGTCGTCATTRTTTCTGTTCCATGTCGTTGTGCTGTTTGTGTTACGTGTTTGTTTCATTTATTTATTAAATGTATTCACTCCCTGAACTTGCTTCCTGACTCTCAGCGTACAAGGTTAGAATGGGATGGGAGACCAAAAGTCTGTGTAACCAATAGAGAGTCAGAGTCCCGAGTGTGGGAACAAACATAGTCTGCCACACAGTTGGGTAAAGAAAGTTCGAAGTCAACAAAGCATGCAGGAGTTATGAGGCAAATAGCAAAWTGCACAAGGAAAAAAACKAAATATATAACGACTTCAGAGTCAGAGTCACTCACACCAACAGTGCCTGTGTGCTTTTTCTTCTTGGCTTTTGAAAGTTAAAAAAATAGCTTCAGACTAAGCATTACTCACTCAGTTCCTGGTTGGATGGKGTTTTGTTTGTTTGTGTGCCAGAGCATTTGCTGTATAGCTTGGGAATAATAACCATTGGGTGTAGGAAGCATTCCAGGTAATTCCGTCCAAAATCAGGTTGTAGGTTTTGATTTGAGTTGCAAGATTATGCTGTGTTATATGGTAGCATCCTGTAAAATATATCCCTGCCAAAAAAATCAAAGTTCTAAATATATCTTTTTTTTTTTAAACATGCTGAAAAACATGGGAGCTCATCTGCCTCATGACCCTCTCTCTCTCTCTCTCTCTCTCTCTCTCTCTCTCTCATCTCTCTCTCTCTCTCTCTCTCTCTTGCATCTAAAATAAGATCTGGAAACCAAAACATCTCACTTTATACAAAATGGAAAATCTTCAACTAAAATGTGAATCCGATTCTTCTGTACGGATAACTGAAACACCACTAACGTACTGAATTAGGCATTACAATAACCACAGTGATCTCAGACACCTTCTGGGAGTCCACTGGCCAGATACCAAACAGCAACATCAAAAGCTGTGGGAAACTACCTAAACCAATAACCATTTTGAAGAACAACCAAGAGGAGGGTGAAGTTGGACAGGTCACAACACTCTAAAGAACAATAAATTAAATCACAAAACAGGCTCACCAATGGAACCCACAAAGGACAAACGAACAAAAGAGGAAGACCTTTGAGCAAACCCGGAGGACAAGCAACGGACCAGGAAGATGACAGGCTGAGGGTCTGACATGGCAACGCCCTGGAGCGGAGGGCAAAAAGACCCGAAAGGGATGGAGGCGCAATTCATTCGATGGCCTATGTTCCGAAAGGAATACAAAGTTCTAAGTAAGGACATCATAAAAAACACAAAAACAATCACAACTCTCTCGCTCATCCAAACAACACATCCAATGTTTTGATCCAAAGTCAAAGGCAGAAAGACCTTCTCACCCACATCAACTCCTTCATTCAACCTCTTATAGAGGTTTCTGCTGCCCCGGTCAAACGAGTCTCTAATTGCACTTTGCATGTTCGTTAACCTGCGCTGGCCCACAATCCACAGGGGGTTCATTATCCGGGAGGATGGCCCTCCACGGTACGTCTCTGACCCAGTCTTTGACCTGGCCCACGTCGACGTTGCATCTCACTCTCATTAGTAACAGCTAGGCGAGCGAGGCAGCCGAGCCACGAGCCCAGTGCTACAATACAATCCACTGTTATTGATCAGCCTTTGTATTATGCTGTGGTCGCCCCGAGGCAATGAGCAATTAAAAAGCAAAAGCTGTGAAACCATACACACTTAGCGTGACATAATGAATGCATGCTAATTATTTCATTTGAGAGTAGGAAAGAAACTCTGTGCACTCTCAGACAGTGGTGTTAAGGAGAGAGTGAAAACAAATAAAGTACAGATGTAGGATCTTAATTTGATCACTCTTTTGTTGCTGAGAATCTTCCTGTGCTGCAGAAAATACAGATGAGCTTTGTGATATACATTTAAAAAAAATGAGGTACAGTTCATATACTGAAATCAGTTCATTGGAATACATTTATTAGGCCCTATCTATGGATTTAACATGACTGGGCAGGGGCGCAGTCATGGGTAGGGCTGGGATGGCATAGGTCCACCCACTTGGGAGCCAGGCCTACCCACTGGGGAGCCAGGCACAGCCAATCAGAATTCGTTTTTCTCCACTAAGGGGCTTTATTACAGATTGAAATACTCCTCAGTTTCATCAGCTGTCCTGGTGGCTGGTCTCTGACTATTCCGCAGGGAAACAGGCTGGATGTGGAGGTCATGGACTGGTGTGGTTACACGTGGTCTGTGGTTGTGAGGCCGGTTGGACGTACTGCCAAATTCTCTAAAATTATGTTGGAGGTGGCTTATGGTAGAGAAATGAACATTCAATTATCTGGCAACACCTCTGGTGGTCATTCCTGCAGTCAGCATGCCAAATGCCACTTCCTCAAAACTTGAGACATCTGTGGCATTGTGTTGTGTGAAACAACTGCACATTTTAGAGTGTCCTTTTATTATCCCCAGCACAAGGTGCACCTGTGTAATGATCATGCTGTTTTATCAGCTTCTTGATACGTCACACCTGTCAGGTGGATGGATTATCTTGGCAGAGGAGAAATACTCACTAACAGGGATGTAAACAAATTTGTGCACATTTCTGGGATCTTTTATTTCAGGTCATGAAACATGGGGCTAACACTTTACATGTTGAGTTTACATGTTAGATTTTTATTCAGTATACATTAACAGTATTGTACTTTTCATGTAGCTTACTTTTGTCCAGCTCACCACTGATCAAGCAACATTAAGGACTAAACAGTCAAATCCTGGCGCTGCAGGATTATTTTTCTACKACAATACTGGTCAAATTAAGATCCTATATATGTATGTAATCATTATAGCATGTCTTGAAGAAAGTGAATCAAATATTTCCAGTGTAAATGATAACCATGTTATGATAAGATCAGACAGATATTCTCAAACCAAAGATGAGATTCATTTTGTCTTGAAAAAGGTTCTGGMAGTAGTTTTCTCAAAGCCACCAAATGTTGCTATGGTGACACTTTACCTGCAGTGGTAAAGCGTCCTCACATCTTGTCCTCAAAGCAACACAACCTTTCACTGTAAAGACCGACGCTGGAGTAGAGAAGCAGGTACTGGGAGTCAACATTTAATAAGGAGCAGACATGGACCAGCGTCAGCACACGGGTAACACAACGACCATACGACAATTAATGCTGAAGCGGGGAACAGAGCGGGGGAACAGACAGATATAGGGGAGGTAATGACAGAGGTGATTAAGTCCAGGTGAGTCCAATAATCGCTGATGCGTGTGACGGGGGAAGGCAGGTGTGAGTAATGATGGCGGTAGGTGTGCGTAATGCTGGGGAGCATGGCGCCCTCGAGCGCAAGGGGGAAAGAGCGGGAGCAGGCGTGACATTCACAGTGTCATGGCTGTTCTCACCTTTACCCATAGTAACTGACTTTGTTCCTTATACCTCCTAAATGTCATTCCATTGTATGACCAAGTGCAGTAATTATACAATCATTATGGTCAACCGTACTGTCTGTCAAAGAGGTTTTGAATGGCAAAGGCACTGAGGATTTGTGAATATTCAGAGGTGACGGAACTACATCTATGCCAAAGAGGAGACCTTTCTCAACCTGCAAATGTCTTGTTTGACACTTCCATTTTCTAGAAAGTTCACAGAATTGACAATGGCGATTCGTGTTTCTTTTCTACCAGCCAATTAGATTGGGAGAGAATTAGAAGACCAGGTGCTGTTGAGAATAGTCCAATGCACAAGACACTGCATTAACAAGTAATATGTTTGCTTAAGAGAGTGGGGAAAGTCTTCCAGCTGTAAAATGAAAAACAGAGAGAATGGAAGCATGAGCAAGTTATGAGAGGCCTTCCCTGAATACCAACCTACCTAGTACTGTACCTCCTTGCATATGTTCGTGCCAGAGGTTGCTGGTGGGAGGAGCTTTAGAAGGACGGGCTCATTGTACAGACTGGAATGGAATATATGGAATGGTATCAAACACATCAAACATATGGAAACCAAATGTTTGACTCCGTTCCATTGATTCCATTACAGTCTTTAAAATGAGCCCGCCCTCCAATAGCTCCTCCCACCATTCTCCTTTGCTTCCTGCCTACCTATTCGTTATTCGTTACCTTTATTTAACTAGGCAAATATTATTTACAATGACGGCCTACACCGGCCAAACTCGGACGACGCTGGGCCAATTGGATGGTATATGCCAGGATCAGTTCATGGATATTGGCTACCTGAATGGTGGTCAGGATTCACAATCCTACCTACCTAACTACCTACTTGTCTTTTCACATGTCTGCCCATCCATCCGTCCATCTGKGTCTGTCTGTCTGTCTGTCATAACATGTTTCACCAAGGCTATGTTTTGCTGATAAAGGAAGGCAGGAACCATGCAGCTGACCAACCGCCACATGTTTTCTCACTTAAACTCTCTAGACTTCTCTGGCTTTCATCTACACCCCTGCCTCCCATTCTCCTTATTCCCTCACTCCCCTCCGCCTCCGAAATAAAAAAACACTTTCTAACCACTTCTAAAGGAAAATGCAGCTGTTTGCAAGTTTTCTCTGTGAGAGTGAATGGAAATGGTTTCTGAGGCACGTTCCATCAGACAAGAGCACTGTACACGAGGGTGGAGAGAGCAGGGTGGGGGGGAAAGGGTTGAAGGAACGTACACAAGGGCACAGACCTGCGGTTGGCCATGGGGTTGTGAGTCATTSACCAGAAACATGACTCTTCTCACATAGAATGGTGGGGTGTATCAACMCAAAATATTGCTGGACACAAAATAATAGGATCATGTTCAAGAGGTGTCTTGCTATCTACCCAGGGGTACATGAGAGTTTCAATCAGACAACATATAACACTCATTATCAGGATTTGTGTCAAAGTTAACACAATCGGAGTCAAGTTGCTTGAAGAAAAAGTGAATTGAGTGAAATTAATTTGAGCTAAAAAAAMCTTCTTGTGGTGAAGTCAGCTGCTAGTCTGGGAATGCATTCTCCCCCCAAGCAGTATTTGCCACAAAAAGTGAGAGAACATTTAGTTTTTGTTCTACGTGGTGAATAACAATAGGTTTTCATGTTGTTTATCCAAGGCCATACAAGTTCATAACAACACAACCACTGATCTGAAGAACTGTGAACTTGGTGGATATGATCTGGTTATAGGGCCTACACAGAAATGAACTGTGTCACCTTTTCTGGTTATAGATCCTAAAAACATTTCATGCCAGATATACAACATAGTTCCCCTCTCTTTCTTTTCTTATCTCAAAAGATACGTTTGAACCACGTTGTGGGTGTCAGAATGATCATTGCAACCGTGGCGAAGTGATTAAACTCGGACGTTCTCCTTTGATTGATTGATGCAATATGGCCCACATATGTGCTCTTGCACTCTGGTAATTACAACACTTTGAAAGCCGTGGAATTCGCCTTTTGATGTGCGTCCGTCTGCGCCGACTTTGAAGAGTCCAACTAAAGGCCATCTGGGTTTGAAAAGAAAGACGTTTGTCAGGAAACGAAAGGGAAAAAAGCCACCCGGTGACATTCATGTCTGAAAACGCAGTGCAACAAGTCGTTTGAACAGAGCCAAGAGTTCTCGGCTCTTGACTTTGGAGAGAGCTGTGACGTGTCCAGCATTTACATGACGTAGAGGACCATATGGTGGTTTTTAAGACTCATGGGTAGTTTGAGGCGGCTAGAGGGAGGTTTTCATATGGGTTATATGGAGCGTGGAGGTTTAAAGGGGTCAGCACATGGTTGGAACATGAGTAGTATGTCCATGCGGAAATGGTAGGGCCGTTTCCCTATAACCACATAAATGCGTGATGTAGTTGTAGTACACAGAAGTCTGGATGAAGCAGGATACCTAGTCAGTTGTACAACTGAATGCATTCAAATGAAATGTTTCTTCCGCGTTTAACCCAACCCCTCTGATTCAGAGAGGTGCCATGGGCTGCCTTAATCAACATCATCAGCACCCAGGGAACAGTGGGTTAACTACCTTGCTCAGGGGCAGAACAACAGATTTTTACCTTGTCAGCTTGGGGATTCGATCCGGCAATCTTTTGGTTACTGGCCCAACGCTCCTACCCACCAGGCTACAGATGAGGGATGTCACATTAAGCCAAGAGTGGATGTCTTCCCACTTGATTTTAGTAGGGAGTAGGAAGGCCATTGATCAAAAGTCTATTAGCAGTACTTTTCAGCCTTTATTGTACAAAGGAACAGCATGACCAAATGCTTTCAGAACTGAGTGGTGTTGTGGTGTCTGCTAGCTAACCGAGGGGGCATATCAAAGTCAATAGTGCTGGGCAATGGAGGGAGGTTGGAAAACAGTTTCATACACACGGGGTACATAACCTAGAATAATTTTAGGATATAACAGTAGGGGTGGAAAGGAACAAGCAATACAAGAAAAGGATCTCCTCAGGGAGATAATCAGACAATTCTGCCACCAAACTGTGCATGTTTTCTCCCCTGCTACCTCCTCCATTGTGGACATGATTAGTTTAACTCCAGCGAAGCAAGTTCCACCCACTACCATGGAAAGTAATGCTGTTTTTTTCTGTAGGGAGTAATTTGTCCACCTGCACTTCTGAACACCAGGTTTGGTATCAATTACTGGCCCCAGGAGAGAAAACATTACAGAGCCATTACAATAATGATAGTAATTCAAGCCAGGATTGATGTAGGGCTCTGCAGGCTTTCTCTCTACCTCCTTCCCTCCACCTCTCTCTCTCTCTTTCTCTCTCCCTCTTGTCTGTTCACTTTTTCTCTCCCTCCTGTCCACTTTTAATTCCTTTGTCTGTGTTTCACTTTGTCTCCTAATACTTCTAACTCACTGTGAACACACACATTGGCATCTAAAATAGCACAGGTTAGCCCCACTCAAAAGCTGACTGAGGCCTTTGACTGAAGTGAATTCATCTGAATGCAGAATTGGAATCAAGGCAGGGTATTCACACCACATATGAATACAATCTGAGAAAAGCCTTAGGGATCAAATGTTATTTTACATGTGCATTGAGTTTTCCAGCAGGGGGCACAAGGCAGCAGAGACAGAGAGCTGCTGGACTCATTCTGCCATCACCACCACCATCTTTTATAATAATCTTATTTATGTTTCAGAAAGCTAGCAGTGCCAAGACATTATCTAACACACTGATGGAGCCACCACAGTGCTTGCTGCCGCTGCTTTTCCCCCCTTCGCTGGTCTGGAAAACATTAGAAAATCTTTGTTATGAAAAGAGTGTGATGCTCACCAAAAT
>NC_036864.1:9384275-9399793 GCF_002910315.2 Salvelinus sp. IW2-2015
CCACAGTGCTTGCTGCCGCTGCTTTTCCCCCCTTCGCTGGTCTGGAAAACATTAGAAAATCTTTGTTATGAAAAGAGTGTGATGCTCACCAAAATGAACTGCACGTTTGAGCTCCTCTGCCTCAGTCTTCATGTCGTAGAGAGAGTCTTGAAGAAGAAGAAGGAAAACATCTCTATTTCCATTTGGATCGTACTAAATTGATGAGGGGAGGAGGGGATAATGTATACAAGACTTTGGCACCATACCCAGAAAGTCAACCTATGGAGAGGAGGGTTGTGTAACTTAATAAACATTTATTGTAATATTCTTCTGGGTGGGCTTGGAGATGTACATCTCAGAAGATGTCTCCAGGGGCTTAACTGTACTTCTCCTTCATTTTGGGGTGAGAGAGAGCCATCAGCTACAAAATGACCCTGGCTAAGGTAGACCTATCCATCAACGGAGAGCCCCTCTGGACAAATCCACCTGATATGGAAACTCTTCATCTATCAACTGGAGTTGGTGTTATGTCTTAAACAGAACCAACAGACTGCTAGCCAAATGGCACACTATTCCCTATTTACTGCACTACTTTTGACCAGGATCCATAGCGCTCTGGTCCCAGGGCCCTTGAGGCGCTGGTGAAAAGTAGTGCACTACATAGGGAATAGGGTGCCATTTGGGATGTACAAGTCTGGGCTGGGAAAGTGGGAAATCCCCCTCTCTCTGTCTCCACTGTGGGCCTTGTTGCTACTCAAGTCCAGTGTCATAATTCAGTGCTGTAACCCAAAACCAAACAATAAATATTAGACAGTTTAGTTGTTTTAAAAGCAGCCGTGTTTCTACAACAGTGCACGCCTGAACATGTTCGCTTTATTGCGATGTGGAGGCTTTTTCTATTGTCAACCACAAGCCTCAAAACAAACTGTAGCCTACTATACACAACTCAAATGAGGTTTCACACAGGCTCTTACATAACTTTACTGCAAGTTCTCCAACAGCACAGATCTGTCTATTTTTACATATAATATTTTATCAGTTCAATTGTCTTCAGGCACATGGTATATGTCAAGTGTGTCCATTTTCAGATTGACTGCACATATCATGATTAGCCTGGAAAACACACAAGTTATGTGTTTCAATGGCCTTTTTTGATGGCAGCAGAGCATCAGGGCTCCCCAGACAGCACCTTTAGACCACGAGGCAAACAAATACACCATGGAGCCAAGAGTGGATTCTTTGCATGTGAAGGGATCGAACAGATTGTTTCCATTAATCACTGGCAAAACCCAGAAAAACCCAAGATAATTGCCTTAACATACCAGCC
Organism: Salvelinus sp. IW2-2015; assembly: GCF_002910315.2. Lineage (NCBI taxonomy): Eukaryota > Metazoa > Chordata > Actinopteri > Salmoniformes > Salmonidae > Salvelinus > Salvelinus sp. IW2-2015. The sequence continues at coordinate 9,385,582 of NC_036864.1, forward strand.
AAGACTTGAAATCAACATATCTGCAGTGCTCTCTGATGTTCCACAGAGAAACTCTTGGAGCTGAATACTTATAATACTGTATATGGGAATATAGAAGTACTCCCTATAATGAAACGTCTCTGGCACATTCAGGTAATCTCCATAGCACAGTACTGGCTAGTTATCTTCCCTACACTGTATGTAGCCATATCCCTCCCCAATGTCCTTCCTGNTCTCTGGCACATTCAGGTAATCTCCATAGCACAGTACTGGCTAGTTATCTTCCCTACACTGTATGTAGCCATATCCCTCCCCAATGTCCTTCCTGGTCCACCTTCTGTTTGGCTGAGTCATTTGGAGTATTCTAAACAGCAGCCATTTGGTGGCTTTGGCTCTCAGTGGATTGGTGGATTGGTTACCGTGGTAAAAGACCAACCCAAACACCCCCGCTAMTCTAAACCTCTTCCCCTGTTTGTTTTCTGTCATCAGATCTGGTTTCTACATAGAGCACTTTAAATCAATGAATGAGTCATTTTGGGGGGTGAGGGGTCGATGTCTGTGTGCCCTCCTCCTGCCTTCCTCCCCCCTCACCCCTCCTCTCATTCAGGTGTTGTTTGAGCTGATGACAGGGGGCTTGGCTTCACATTACAGCCCATTGGTGTTTGCTTGCTCATAGTCAACAAAAGGGCCTCTTCCATCCATTTATGGAGGAGCATCACTCACACCTTTTCAAAGTACATCCATTGACTTGTCCCATTGCAATGCGGTAGGTAGACTCCCAATGGTGGAATTGAAGATATATCATGTCATTGCTTGACAAGGACTCATCTGCACCTCAATTCCAGGACAGCATCTTCAATGTCTTTAAAGGAAAGCTCTCTTTATTTAAGAAATTAAGCAAATAAGTGAAAGACCCTTGAGGTCAGGTCTTTGCCCATTTTTGCAGGGTGTTTGGTTTGAACAGTTGTGTGTGCGTATGGTGAGGTTCTCCTGAGTTGTTGTGTCAGCGTGTTTGACCCTGGAGTGTCTGAAGTGGCGGTGCTCCAACAGGTCAAGGGTCAGATCAGTCAGGTGGTGCCTCGGTGTGGGAGTGTCACCGTCGCCTATATGATAAGACACTGTGTGACACCCCGAGTTTTGCTCCATTTTACCTGTCAGTTACTCCAAGAATGTATGACTTAATAACCCCCTCTCGACCTATCTTTGAGAAAATCTCCTATTGGCATTGATGTATGATACCATCTCAATTTCGAGCAGGTGCCTCAAATTCATCTTTAGGTTCCTTGTAATTGTAAATGATTTTTTGAAATTCTTGAATCGGATGAAATTAGCATGGCATTCACTTCAACAACGCAGACCCAGCCATGTTATTCGCTTCACTATGGATAGATTGGGGGGTATTTTACATGGAATAGCCTTGGGGTCAAGCCAATCAGGCCCTTCTCACGAGTGAATGACCCTCTCTCCATCGTCAAGCGTGCAAGGCAGATCCCCTATAGATAAGAGAATTGGCCCTCTGGCCAGTCACACATTTCTAAGGGGGGTACTAGCCACATGATCTTAGAAGTTTCATGTGGCTGGTGAAAGCACCACAAAAGGGCAATATTCGTGCATATTTTAGTTTATTCTCCATCTTTGCTGTTTTCTACAGCTTTAATACAGAACATTGTAATACTGAATATATTGTTTTAATATGAAGTTGTAATATGAAGGGAAKAACTATCAGTGCCTAGGGGCATCTTCTATCTACAGAGAGCATGGGGCACCCTTGATTGATTGATATTTGTGCCGGTGCCCTCCAAGGTCCTTCACTAAGGGAAGTAAGCCATGAAGTGTGGGTTTGTGTCAATGACCGATAATGTCATAGTTGCCGAGGTCAAAGCGGTTAACTCATGACACAATTTACCAGGCTTGACAAATAGCATGCTGTAGCTATACAAAACATTATGTTCTCACCTGCCTTGCTAAGACTGTCATTGCCATCATCGTGGCATCACGGAATCRTGGTTGAATGATGAATGATGAATGATGACATGTATATTCAGTTAGCAGGATAAACGCTGCACCGGCAAGATAGAACAGCACACTCCGGTAAGACGAGGGGAGGGCGGTCTGTGCATATTTGTTAACAACAGCTGGTGCACGAAATCTAAGGAAGTCTCTAGACTTTGCTCGCCTGAAGTAGAGTATCTTGTGATAAATTACAGACCACACAACTTGCCTAGAGAGTTTTCAGCTATACTTTTYGTGGCTGTTTATTTACCACCACCGATGGATGCTGGCACTAAAACCGCACTCAGTCAGCTGTATAAGGAAATAAGCAAACAGGAAACCGTTCACCCAGAGGCAGCGCTCCTAGAGGCCGGAGACTTTAATGCAGGGAAACTTAAATCAGTTCTACCTAATTTCTATCAACATGTTAAATGTGCAACCAGAGAAAAAAAAATTCTAGATCACCTGTACTCCACACACAGAGATGTGGACAAAGCTCTCCCTCGCCCTCCATTTGGTAAATCCGACCACAATTCTATCCTCCTGATTCCTGCTTACAAGCAAAAATTAAAGTAGGAAGCACCAGTGACTTGGTCTATAAAAAAGTGATCAGATGAAGCAGATGCTAAACTACAGGACTGTTTTGCTATCACAGACTGGAACATGTTCCAGTATTCTTCCGATGGCATTGAGGAGTACACCACATCAGTCACTGGCTTTGTCAATAAGTGCATCGAGGACGTCGTCCCCACAGTGACTGTACGTATATACCCCAACCAGAAGTAATGGATTACAGTCAACATTCGCACTGAGCTAAAGGGTAGAGCTGCCTCTTAAAAGGTGCGGGACTCTAACCTGGAAGCTTATAAGAAATCCTGCTATGCCCTACGACAAACCATCAAACAGGCAAAGCATCAATTCAGGGCTAAGACTGAATCATACTACACTGGCTCCAACGCTCATCTTATGTGGCAGGGCTTGCAAACTATTACAGACTACAAGGGAAGCACAGACGCGAGCTGCCCAGTGACACAAGCCTACCAGACAAGCTAAATCACTTCTATGCTCGCTTCGAGGCAAGCAACATYGAGGCATGTATGAGAGAATCAGCTGTTCCGGACGACTGCGGGATCACGCCCTCAAAGTAACCAAGACTAAGGAGATGATTGTGGACTACAGGAAAATGAGGACATTCTCATCGACGGGGCTGTAGTGGAGCAGGTTGAGAGCTTCAAGTTCCTTGGTGTCCACATCGCCAAAAAACTAGAATGGTCCAAACACACCAAGACAGTCGTGAAGAGAGCACGACAAAGCCTATTTCCCCTCAGGAAACTAAAAGATTTGGCATGGGTCCTCAGATCCTCAAAAGGTTCTACAGCTGCAACATCGAGAGCATCCTGACTGGTTGCATCACTGCATAGTACGGCAATTGCTCGGCCTCCGACCGCAAGGCAYTACAGAGGGTAGTGCGTACGGCCCAGTACATCACTGGGGCCAAGCTTCCTGCCATCCAGGACCTCTACACCAGGCGGTGTCAGAGGAAGGCCCTAAAAATTGTCTGACCCCAGCCACCCCAGTCATAGACTGTTCTCTCTACTACCGCATGGCAAGMGGTACCGGAGTGCCAAGTCTAGGACAAAAAGGCTTCTCAACAGTTTTTACCCGCAAGTCATAAGATTCCTGAACAGGTAATCAAATGGCTACCCAGACTATTTGCATTGTGTGCCCCCACCCTAACCCCTCTTTTACGTTGCTGCTATTCACTATTTATCATATAAGCATAGTCACTTTAACTATACATTCATGTACATACTACCTCAATTGGCCCGACTAACCAGTTCCCCCACACATTGGCTAACCGGGCTATCTGCATTGTGTCCCGCCACCCACTACCCGCCAACCCCTCTTTTACGCTACTGCTCCTCACTGTTTATCACATATGCATAGTCACTTTAGCCATATCTACATGTACATACTACCTCAATCAGCCCGACTAACTGGTGCCTGTATGTAGCCTCGCTASTGTTATAGCCTCGCTACTGTTTTTTTCGCTGTCCTTTTACTGTTGTTTTATTTCTCTACTTACCTATTGTTCACCTAATACATTTTTTGCACTGTTGGTTAAAGCCTGTAAGTAAGCATTTCATGTTTATGAAATGGCCATGAGCCATTTCATTTCAAGGTCTACACCTGTTGTATTCAGTGCACKTGACAAATACACTTTGATTTGATTTGAATGATGGTTCAGTTTCTGCCACACTGAAATCTGTTGATTACTCTGAAACTAAACCTGTAAATACATTTTTTGTTGTTGTAGTTTGTAAGTTTGCCTTACTCTTCCTTTAAATCTACAAACACCTGTCCCCCTCTCCATCTTACGATATGAGTTTCTTCACAACAAAATTACTTTTAACAAGAATTTTAACACAGAATTTCTATTTTTCACACAGTTTATTTGAAGGCTTTTGAAACAAAGTTTCAAGAGGGATCAGACGAGCCCAAACAAATGAATATGAYAATGATAGCCTGCCAATTACAGTGCCCACTGGGCACAAAGAGCATTGTTTGCTCCCTGCAGTGGCTCTTTGCATGCAGTGAAAGAATGCAGAGGCTGGAACGTTGATTGTGTTGGCAGAACCAGCGGAAACCACCTGGAGTTAAATTAAACAGGCAAGGTCACCTTTCTTTAAAAAAAATATTTAAAAAGTATCTCTCCGCTCACAAAAGATGCCCCGAAGACATACACTTAACCAGTCTGGGTTTATCCAGGGCTATAATTTCAGTCAGGCTAAACACAGACAACATTTAGGTCCTTATTGGCCATTTGTTAAGGGATTATTTCTGGAGTGTTTGACGCCACCAATATTGTAACACTATGTTTAGATTTGGATATCCATTAGCTACTGTTATTTTATTGATACACTAACTGTTCTATTCTTGTTTTTACTATGATAATGACTATCCCTTTCCAACAAAACAAAGTAATGAATCCTTCTTTTGTTAATCAAGGGGAATATGCCATGGAATTAATATAACTGTTCCCTCTGACAACACAAATAAATTGTCTGAAACGTACTACTTCTGAAACAAGAAAGGACGCCTCGCAGTCAGTCTTCAAAGCAGCTGTAAACCAAAACAAAAACCTTAATAGGGTCTGAGGTAACCCCGTTTCAGGCGAGACTGATGGCCTCTAGTGGGTTGCTGTCACCATCACCTCCATAAATCCTGACACTTAGCCTCTCGTCGCTGTACTCCCCCATTCTTCTCTCACCCCTATCCCTCACTACACTACTCCCCCAGTCCACTACACTCAGAGCAAAATGTCACAAACCCCTATTACAAGGTCAGGAAATGGAGAATGAAAGGGGGCACACCACTATGAGTTAGTTAGACAATATTTCACCTGCAGGGTTTGTGTCAACTATAATGGGGGCATGTAACTGTACACTAAAGCACAGAAAGGTTAAACAATGATGAATAAGACACATCTTGCTTTAATTGATGGGGAGAACTGGAATGTAAATCCATCTAGAGTTTGAAGGTCTGAAGACAAATTTTTTTTCCTGTATCTTAGTCTAATTAACAGTAGATTAGTTGGGTAGACAGTACAGTGGTAGTCACTATTCTTGTATTTGTGTCTGCATAGCAAGATGTCTTCTCCTCTGGGTTATAAACATAAAATCCTCTGGGACCCTGTCCTAATCCACCATTATCAGTGTGAAATGCAATGGGATGGGAGTAGTCAGTAGTGTGGCTTTGAGGCTATGGTGAGACAGCATCTTTTTCGAAGCCGTCAAGGGACTGATTCATGGCCTTGGCCGTCGCCTCAGCCATTAATGCTTTTTTTAATGGGGTGGGGGTATTAGCTAACACCATCCATGGCGGCTTAGGCAGTCTGGCTGGTTCAGCCGCCATCGTTTTGTGTGGAATTAGTCACAGTGGAGACTGCATTGGAGACAAGGGAGTTTAAGACCGTAGCCTCCATGGTGAAAATAAACCAGTGTGAGAGAAAGAGAAAGCCGGCTGTGGGCGTTGTTTCCTTTCTTTATGGTTCCTTCAGGTTTTCACCTGTGCTGACATGGCTGGGAGTTTACAATTGTCCCGAAAGAGTTACAAGCAACCTGGCAGAAATTCCAGACTTTTTTCTTCAAATAGTTTTTACGGGAAGGGTGGTGTGGGGGGCTTAGTTATTGTGGAACATTTGTCAGACAGCCAGTTGCCTAGGCAGGGCCAACTAGTGATTTATTACAACATCTGCAAGATGAAAAATGCTTCTATCTGCTTTTAATCATATGAGCCCCTATGGTTCGATGGGAGAGCCAAAGGAGAGCTTTTTAGAGGCGGAGAGGGTGGGATTCACTGATGGTTAACTTAAAGAGACGTTCCAGAACTTTGGCGACTATGTAAGTATTTYTTMAACCTCACAATTTGGGCTTGATTTGTCCATTTTTAGTTCATACATGCATCATCTATGAGCATTATTACTGGCTTACAGTGGCACGTCAATCAAGGTAGGTGGGGCAAAAACAAAAAATAATAATTGAGTTAATAAAACCGMATACAAACACGGTCTCAGCAACTTTCTGTGCCAACGGAAAATACAGAGCATAGGGGTTGGTAATGTTCTTTAGTTGCACCGTGATTGGCTCAGTGTTCTGTCACTCATGGGGACACTACATCACCGCAAAATCTACGGGTAGAGCTCGAAATTCAAGCCCTTTGGGTGCTGCCATAAACTTACATTAGAAGTGCCCATCCAAGAAGCCTCAAGGTCATTGGCCACAGATAAAATGACGTCAAATCAAGTTATATCTACCTTAGCTTTGATTGGACTGAGCATGTCAACATCATACTTTCAAAATCTTAGCTAGCAAGCTAGACAAGCAGTCATCATCATGCATCAAGCCGGCAATCTACTGGCAAATCCTTTTCAATCCTTGTCATATGAAGAGAAATTATAGATAAAACGTATCGGTTCTCATCGGCCATTGGACATAAACATTACACAACAAGTTGGAAATCGCAAATTCAACAATGAGTGCCAAGGCGCCACTGCAGCCCCGGGTTCGATCCCAGCTTGTGTCACAGCCGGCCGTGACCGGGRGACCCATGGGACGGCGCACAATTGGTCCAGCGTCGTCCGGGTTAGGGGAGGGTTTGGCCGGCCGGGATGTTCTTGTCTCATCGTGCTCTAGCGACTCCTTGTGGCGGGCTGGTCGGTTGACTTTGGTCGTCAGTTCGACAGTGTTTCCTCCGACACATTTGTGCCGCTGGCTTCCGGGTTAAGCGAGCAGTGTGTCAAGAAGCAGTACGGCTTGGCTCTCGGCCTTCTCCGAGTCCATAAGGGAGTTGCAGTGATGAGACAAAATCGTAACTACCAATTGGATATCACGAAAAAGGGGKTTATGCCATGAGCCATAAAAGTTTGAATACATTGGCTGTCAATCAAGCATGACTTCTGCCATGTTCAAAACAACTGGAAACTCAGATCTAGGAAATCTCAGATTTCAGTGAGTTCAAAATACGGAAAATAATGTTGAACGGTCATCCAACTCTGAATTCCAAGTCGGGATTTCAGGCCTCTTTCTAGAGCCCACAAAAAGGACCGTCGTGCCACCTTCCTGTTCAAGTGAGCACAGCACAACAAGGTGAGGGCAATAATGTCTTGTATGCTGCTGCATAATTGATCAAATCAAATTGTATTTGTCATATGTGCCGAATACAACAGGTGTACCTTACCGTGAAATGCTTACTTACAAGCCCTTAACCAACAATGCAGTTTTAGGAAAATATAGTTAASAAAATATTTACTAAATAAACTAAAGTAAAAAATGCTATAAAAAACGTTACACAATAACATAACAATAATGAGGATATATACAGGGGGTACCGAGTTAATGTGCGGCTTTCAGGTTAGTCGAGGTAATTTGTACATGTAGGTCGGAGTAAAGTGACTATACATACATAATAAACAGCGAGTAGCAGCAGTGTAAAAACAAAGGGGAGTTTTGGACCTAGACTTGGTGCCCCGGTACCGCTTGCGGTGCGGTAGCAGAGAGAACAGTCAAAGTCTTTGGTCAGGAGGTAACTTTCACTGGCCACACTACTCCAGTGTTACCAGTCAACTCTCAAGACGCTACAGCTAGCTCCCCGCTTGTGGAAGATCTAAACATTCTATCATGCGGTTAATGACAATCAGCCAAAACAAAGAACGTCCTTCAGGCAAAACCAGCAGTGGGTTTGAGTTACTTGAGAAGGGTAAACTGTGACTGCATGAACAAACTTGCAAACAAAGGGGTGGTACTGTTTTTTAGAAATGACATGATGCGTGGAAGAAGCAAGCGCTCACCATTTTGTTTTCCCCCAGAAGTTGCATCAACCAAAGATTTGTGAACTAGTCGTCTAGAAGGGCTTGAAAGAATATCCACAAGAAAGAAATCTCCACTGACCAGTGAATGTAAGTCTCACCATGTTCAGAAGCAGATAAAGGAAAACATGTTTTTTAAGAGAATCATTATGAATAATTCTAATTATTCATGTCAGTGAATAAACATGATTTTCTCTATGCACGGTCTGAAAACTTCTCACCGACAGAGTTTGAAAGCAGAACATAGGGATGTGGAGGTAGGTAGTAAGAGTTAGACTCCATTCCCCCAGCAGATTTTCTGAGCTTCACAACAAAAGAATACAATTTCAGCGAGCCGCCCGTGGCCATTTAATATCATAAACATCTGTATCCATGTCGCCACATCTGGCAACAATGAAGACAAATTAGATACGAATTTCAGAGTGTCTGGCAATGAGATAAGGCTCTGGCATGCTAAATTCATTTTCTGGGCTTATTCACAGGGTTGGGGAGTCCAATGCTGGCCTAAGGAACTGATCCAAGATCAGTGTTTGATTGCTCCCAGTAAACTGGTGTGGGTCAATGTGTGGGGCTCAGAAGCTGATCCAGGACCAGGGGTTGGGGGGGACTCACTAACCCTTACTGTCAGTCATTGATAGTCTGAGGAATAGTCGACTTCCTGTCTCGTTTCTCTGGAGCCGAAATCAAAGAGGGGAAATTATTCTGCAATCTGGCCAGTGTTTTCTTTTTTCCCCCGGCTGGAAACGTGAAGGTTCTCGCTGCCTGCAGTCTCTGCAGGAGTTTACTGGCTCTAAATCATTTCTTTTTTTCTCTCAAGTAAACCTTTTAAAGCCCCCTCAGCCCCTTGTTATGGCACAAATTGTTTCTCGATTGCAGTTGTTTTCGAAACTTTCCCAGAGGAATAAATAAACAATTTTGGCCTCACCCAAATGTGTGGAGGTCAATTACATCCACACAGGTAATTGCTACATGCATAGTAGTTTGGTGTRTAGTTATAGTAATACATAGTAATAGTTAAGTGCAAAACTATGTCTGCTAGTGAGAAGTCTCATCTGAACAACAATGTGGGGAAATCAGCAAGGTATAATCTTAACCTAAAGAAACCCTTGGTGATAGTTCATGAACTATGATTTTTTATTTACATGGGCAGCTAACTAACTCAGTAATGGGAACAACATATACATTTCCTAGATCCTTGAAAAAGACGAGTGGAAGTTTGGTTTTACTGACTAATAACATGAACTTCAGCATTCTTTGTGTTCATCAAACAACAATTATCTAGCCATAAATTCACTACACTGTTTAAATTCAGAAAGGTTTGAAGTGAATGCTTGCAGGCTTTGGTAATTCTCCAAGTTGATCAAACATCACATCTTTCTGCACCACCTCATCTGTATYGGGTCATGTTTGTTAGACCCCACAAGYTTCYCTAAACCAATGGGAAGYCTTSKGTTTGAGGACTAGCTTCAGCAGCTGTCTTCCAGGTGTTWAAATGTGTGTGGTTCTGGTTCCACCATCTTGTGCTTWTCCCAAGTTCCTCAAAGAGCTGGCAAGACTTCCAACAGATTGTTTCATTCCTTYACACTRGGGTGAATGYATACTCCCCAATAAGCACTCAGTGAATAACAAGGTKTGTCGCTGAGGCTCAAGGACATGGATGGGTTTTCAAACAAACCRCTCTGAATATGATTCCATAAAACAAAAGGTTTAAACAAAACATTTGAATACATCTAGAAAATGTGTTAYAACTCAATGAGGTCTTTATAAGCTYTTGTAATATATTCCACATTGGARGATTGGCAGATGAAGTGGAMGGCTGAATTGAATCCCCTTAGTAAGGYRTCTTTCTATAAGCCMACCTCAAAATACYGGCACCAYCATCCSMWCTCAGTGAATCAGCCATTTTATACACACATCTCCARTGTGGCAGTGAGAGAGCCCGCAAGACACTTTCCAAGKGCAAGTTTCGACAGCTAGCGGACAAGMACACCTTTTTCCTCCAYGTTGAAAAGGAGAGGCCTGAAAAAACAAACCCAAGATGTGAAAAAGCCAGAAGGGGACAGRCTTGGGGAGTGACTCATCTGGTGAAAAGCTTCCATRTGCTGGATACAGCAAGAGCAGCAACCCCCACCCTCCTTCCCTCCTTCCCAGAGACRAAGGCCCAAAGAGGGGAGAGGGGARCCCTGTGACTGGCTGGTTGGGAGAGAGCAGGACCAGACCAGAYGGCCAGCTCCAACAGTTCCAGAGACCTCATGTGACTGTTCCTTTCCTTGACATGTCTGCCCTAATTTGGCCTTCCATCGATTGTCTCCAGGGTACTGAGTCTACACTGAGCCAAAGACTGAAGAAGCTAGCCCTGAACTTCCCACACACACAGACAAATGCCAAACGTACACGCACACACACACACGTTCCCAGCGTACACTTGTTGGATTCTATTTGGACAGCATGGTGTGGGGCCTCATGGCAGGCGCAAGCCGTCCTTGGAGGTCTGTGGTTCGGCTCGGAAAAGCCATATCAACCCCCCCTTCTCATTCCCGGCAGGGCTTCAGCAATACTCTCTTATACCTCTACTCTCTTTGTCCTCCATTACAGAACAGTAGTGTCTGTGCATGGTACAGCCATTTAAAGATTGGAAAGAGTCACAGTACTTTTAATGTACGTAGCAGCACATGTTATGGTGTTTTATTATGTATAGGTATGTGCAAAGGGGTGCTTAACTCAAAGCAAAACAAATGCTAGAATAACTGAACAGGCATGTTCGGTCGCACAACACAAAATACTAATTTACAGGAAAAAGTACAGCAAAAATAATGGATTCTAYTTTTACACTTAATTTACAAAATATAATAAACTTTGTATAAAAACGTATATATATTCAATATCTATCTTCAATTGAAGATGTTTCCCATTTTTCTTTCTTAAAAAAAGAACAGTCCTCACTGTTAATATCTCCTCATATAATTTTTCRGCATTTTGTAGGCACAATGCATTATCCTTTTACATTCAAGCGTTGCACATTTGCAGTGTCCATCATTGAGAAAGTGTCCATTCACTGAGGTAGTATTTTTTTGGGTCATCCTCATTGTGAAGAAAAACTCAAAGGAATGTCAGTTTGTTTGAACGCACATATTCAGCTATGTGCTCGCTCGACCTTGCTGACTAGTAGCAGTCCTGTTGAGATCATATGGTTGTTCGTAGATATTATTGCCGCTCTTTTCCGAWTCCGATGTAGAATTCTTTGACTGGACGCTGTTCTTGTCTTCCTCGCGGTCCGAGTCTGTGTCCAGGGCTGCGTAGGGATTCTCGTGTAGCATCATGCTGTTGTGCAGGGCCAGTGGCGGTATGGTCCAAGTCCGGGATAGAATTCCTGTTCAGGCCTCCAGGGGCTTTCCCAAACGTTCCTGCGAGAGGGAAAGACGGAGGGAATACAGGGTAAGCCTGAGAAATTCACATGTTGTGCTAGTCGTCAAGAAAATGAATATTCAATAAATCACTTACTAATTGAGTGATTACATTGATGATTTAAAATGTGCTTGACTTGACCCAAATCCATACTTAGAAATTCCTCAGACTACCCATGAAAGTATTGGAGGAGGAGAGCCTTGTCTCCCGAGGTCGGCCGTACTCGCTTCCATCTCCCTCGTCCATGGAGGGGGGCCTCGCCCAGTAGGTGGTGTGGCCCGTGGAAGCTGCTGCGTTGGGCATCTGCATCAGCACACTGGGGCTCCCTGGTCAAAGGGTCCTGGAGGGCCCCCCACAGGATAGTAGTCTCTCCTCTTGGAGCTGGTCAGGCTGCCACTGTAGGAATCTATGCAGATGGGCCGTGGTCCATAGCACGCCTGTACGGGGGGGGGGGGGGGGGGGGGATACAGTGAGCCATGGGAAATCAGATCAGCAACATGATTGTTATTGTTTAATTTAGGGTAAAATACTTCTTATGCTACAAAAAAAATATATTATCTGTTGCACCAACCTGTGAAAGCCTCTGAGGGTTCTCGGTGTTACATGTTGCCTCTCCTGAGGAGAGAGCTGATGGGTCCTTGGTAATGGCAGAGCAGGGGATCTATGGCCGCCTCCATGTCCGCTTCACTTCCCGTGTCCAGCTGACACAGACCTGTATGAGTCACATGACATATTAGTAACGCATTGGTACTTGCCTCAAATGACTTACACTATTCCAATATGTATTCAGGTGAAACAATACATATAGAAAAATGCTCAGAGTACAGTTGACTGATATAATGCACATATTCATGACATAAAAGTCCCCATGCATTTCCAATGAAAGAGCTGCTCTCCTACCATTCATGTCTTTAGGCTGCATGTAGAATCCACTCATGGAGGAAGCCATGAACTGGTGGTTGCCACTGCCACTCTCTGAGGGGACATAGCCATCTTGTCTGTCGGCCAGYGTGCCCTGAGAGGACAGGTAGCTGGGGATGTCTGCAGGCAGGTTGGTCTCGTCTGCAGGGAAAACACCAGGGAGGGAAAATTCACAGAAATGTTTTCATAGAGAAATACAATAATAATAATCTGTTCAAGGCAATGGTCTGTCACTGATTMATTTCAAAGCATTCGTAAAAGGTGTGGTTTTAACAACATGCCAGCCAAAGTATGTGGAGCTGGAGCCCAAAACTCAAGCTCCCCCAAAAATGTAATTTTATGTTTGTAGAAGGAGGCAACATGGGCATGCAAGTACTGAACTCTTCAAAACCAATCCCGTGCTAACTAAATAAAATGGCACCCTCTCCTCACCTGTGTTGGTGACGCTGCAGTCCTCGTTGCGCCGACGCGTATGGTAGATGATGACCACCCAGACCAGCGAGGTGCCCACCACGCAGCACACCACCGCGATGATGACGATGCCCACCGTKGTCCAGCCATCCTCGTCCGAGCCTACACCTCCCGAGGCGCCCACCCCCACGTCACAGTTAGGGTTGGGCAGTACGGCTAGGCGCACGTTGCCCCGCTGGGTGCCCAGCGTGTTGGACATCTCGCATGTGTACTTCCCGGCATCGCCCTCCGCTGCGTCCACGATTATGAGCAGCTGGTTGCCGGCGGCGAAAAAGTGACGCTCTGTGACCACAAGGGGGCTGTCGTCTTTGGTCCAGTTGAGCCTGGGGGAAGGGCTGCCGCCGGCGATRCACTGGAGGACCGCAGTCTCCCCTTTGGCCACGGTGCGGTCCATGAGAGGGCGCAGGAAGGAGGGCGTTTCTGGAGGAGAATGGGGTAAGGGGGAGTGTTAGCTGCCTTACAGTCTCAAAACGCCTGATTTATATGTCGATTTGTGGGGGAAAACACTCATGGAATACCATAAAATAAAACTGATCTGTGTCAAAATGAAGCGGCGCCCACATATAAATGCAAAGATCTTTGACAGCTGGTGAAAATAGAAAGAATAATTCCCACCTAGCACAGTTAGCGTAGCGTTAGCTGATATGGCTCCGGCGGTGTTCTGGGCGGTGCAGCTGTACAACCCGATGTCCTCTGTCTTCACATCCACGATGAAGAACACATCGTCCTCAGGCATCACGTGCATACGTAAAATGTACATTCGTCTACATGTGTTGTAGAAAGGAAGGGCAACATGGGTCATGCAAGTACTGAACTCCTCAAAACCAATCCGTCTAACATGAAATAAAAATGGCACCCTCTCTCAACCTGTGTTGGTGACGCTTGCAGTCCTCGTTGCGCCGACGCGCGTATGGTAGATCGGATGACCACCCAGACCAAGGAGGTGCCCACCACGCAGCACACCACCGGCGATGATGACGAGGCCCACCGTGGTCCAGCCGTCGAGCTACACCTCCCGAGGCGCCCACCCCACGTCACAGTTAGGGTTTGGGCAAGTGACGAAAGCCTAGAGCACCA
>NC_036864.1:9402714-9457753 GCF_002910315.2 Salvelinus sp. IW2-2015
GGCGCTCACCGGGCAGCGGGGAAGTCCGTGCCTCCGTCTTTCTGCCAGGCGATCTGCGGAGACGGGTGACCCACGGCGGCACACTCCAGTCTGGCCGTGGCACCGGCCCGGAATACTCAAGGTCCATGGCATCTTGGTGAAGGACGGAAGCACTGGAGGGACAAAAGGAGGACTGGTTTCACCTTACTGCACTTTATTTGACATCTAACGGCAGCACCACTTCAAGAGTAAAGTTATCAAGGTTTTGCAATGTCAGTCATAAAGGAGATTCCTTATATGTTCGTAGGGCACTCCAAGTTGATATTTGCAGTGTACTTGTGCACTGGTCGTCATAGTTTATCACGGCTGAGAGTTATACTAAGAAAGACAAAACTCTTGAAATAACAGTGAAATCAAATACCAGTAGGTTATTTTAACGTTAGCTGTTGACAGTGAGGCTTGGCCTTGGTGGAGTAGGAGGAACCAAAGTGGTTTGAGATGACACACTGGTATTCCCCTCGCTGGTGAACTTACGAGCTGCGTAGCTGGCAGTGTGGTGGTGTACTCTGTAACCTCTGTTGCTTCTCACGGCCTGGGCTCCCCCTTGGCTCTGAGGTGTGCACTGGTTGTGGATTTCAGCGGTCATTCAGGACTCATGTCCTTCTTCCAGCAAAAGGTCATGGGTGAGTCGCTGGAAGGCTGGCCGCCGAGCACACGAAGGTGACGTTGGTGCTTTTTGATGGCCGACTGGGTCTAGGTGCACCCGTATCTGAGGTTTGCGGGAAGTCGTCTGGTTGGAGACAAGAGGGGAAAAACATTAGTTTCGGCATTTAATGTGAAATGGGGCTAAACTCAAATTGACATTCATTTGAGGTCTAACCTGTTTTTTGTTTAAACCGTGATGGTCGACAAACACTTAAATATGGAATATATTACTATTTTATCCGCCAAGATTCAATACTACCTATGGAGGAAATGTTGGACAAGCTCAGAAGGCAAAGCAACCTCAGCTCTAATTAGTAGTCATTACTTAAAGAAACTGATCCCGAAATTCCTCACAAATATTAAAATTTTCTCCCTGCTCTCTCTGACTCCACCCGGCCAAGCTGTTAACTCACTGAGTTTCCACATGGTTCGCATTACTACGCTGCTCCATCAGAGTGTCCATGAGTTGAAGGTAAAATATGGACAATCTGGTCAGTTTCATAAAATGGAAAAACCTGTCACGGCTAAATGTTGTTTTTAACAAGGGCTACATTAAGAGGCTTGTGTGTGTGTGTGTGTGTGGTGTGTGGTGTGTGTGTGTGTGTGTGTGTGTGTGTGTGTGTGTGTGTGTGTGTGTGTGTGTGTGTGTGTGTGTGTGTGTTGTGTGTGTGTGTGTTGGTTCGTCATCACTCACCACACACCAACAATGTCTTCCTGTCTTGAGGTGAAACGCTCTGCCCTTCAGCATCAGGGGATGGGCACAGCTGGCGTTCACGTAGGGCCAGGAAGGTCTGCGTTCCGCCACCCACAGAGGAAACCACTTGAGCCTGGCAGTCACACAAGGCAGGCTGATGTGTTCAGGTGCCTGGGGGGGGGGGGGGGGGGGGGGGGGGGGGGGGGGGCAGTAAGGTGCAGTACGGCTAGGCGCACGTTGCCCCGCTGGGTGCCCAGCGTGTTGGACATCTCGCATGTGTACTTCCCGGCATCGCCCTCCGCTGCGTCCACGATTATGAGCAGCTGGTTGCCGGCGGCGAAAAAGTGACGCTCTGTGACCACAAGGGGGCTGTCGTCTTTGGTCCAGTTGAGCCTGGGGGAAGGGCTGCCGCCGGCGATRCACTGGAGGACCGCAGTCTCCCCTTTGGCCACGGTGCGGTCCATGAGAGGGCGCAGGAAGGAGGGCGTTTCTGGAGGAGAATGGGGTAAGGGGGAGTGTTAGTTGCCTTATAGTCTCAAAACGCCTGATTTATATGTCAATTTGTGGGGGAAGAACTTATGGAATGCCATGAAATTAAATTGATCTGTGACAAAATGAAGAAGCACAYACAGACAAATGCAAAGTTCTTTGACAGCTGGTGAAAATAGAAAGAACAATTCTCACCTAGCACAATTAGCGTAGCGTTAGCTGATATGGCTCCGGCGGTGTTCTGGGCGGTGCAGCTGTACAACCCGATGTCCTCTGTCTTCACATCCACGATGAAGAACACATCGTCCTCAGGCATCACGTGCATACGACGCTCACGGGCAGCGGGGAAGTCTGTGCCCCCGTCTTTCTGCCAGGCGATCTGTGGAGACGGGTGACCCACGGCGGCACACTCCAGTCTGGCCGTGGCACCGGYCCGAATACTCAGGTCCATGGGCATCTTGGTGAAGGAGGGAAGCACTGGAGGGACAAAAGGGATGGACGTTTTATTTGACATCTAACTGCACCACCACTTCAAGAGTAACATGATAGTTACAAGGTTTTRCAATGTCAGTCATAATGAGATTCCTTATATGTTCTTAGGGCACTCCAAGATGATACTTGCAGTGTACTTGTGCACTGGTTCGTCATAGTTTATCATGCTGAGAGTTATACTAAGAAAGACAAAACTCTTGAAATAACCAGTGTATAACCAGGGAATTACAGGGAATAACCAGGGAATTCCGCCCTATGTGCACACAAGTGACCCCAGAAAACTTCTTTGATCAGAGGTTAGTTTGTTTAATAATGATTGCAACCTGGAGTATTCACCCCCCTACTGAGGATCACCCCACCCAGGGTGATGTCCCTTAACTTTAATACCATATAAGCTCATAATTAATAGTTGCTAACACAAAGATGTCTCTGCTAGGAGGAGTTCAGCTTATTGTTATTTGCAGTTAGTTTCCCAACCCTTCTTCCTCCTATTGCTACCATGTGCTAGAAGTAAGACTGGAACATAGTATCAACAGAAACTGAAAGTATAGTTTCAACACACATGAGGCAGCGCACAATTGGCCCAGCATCGTGAGGGTTTGGCCGGCTGGGATGTCCTTGACCCATTGCGCTCTAGCGACTCCTTGTGGCAGGCCTGGCGCATGCACGCTGAGTTCGGTTGCCAGCTGTACGGTGTTTCCTCCGACACATTGGTGCGGCTGAGTCCGACTTTTGTACAGTTGACCTCTTCATGCACTTACAAAGTCTCTACCACTGATTCTTAATCTCAAGCTAAAGCAAAACATGAATCATTGTACTTTTGTAATTACAGGTGTTCCTATAATGTACAGATATTATACAATCCATTTCACTAGTCAATTCATACCAGGTAGGTTATTAGACTTACTGTGACATGAGCTTAGCGCATTGGTGGAGTAGTGAGCGAACCCAAAGGTTATCGAGATACACACTGGTCTTATCTCCTCGCTGGTGAACCTACACTGCGTACTGCAGTGTGGGGTGTACTCTGTAACCTCTGTTTCACGCGCCCTGCGCTCCCTCTGGGCTCTGAGGTGTTGCTGGTTGTGGATTTCAGCGTCATTCAGAGACCTCATTGTCCTTCTTCCAGGCAAAGGTCATGGGGAGTCGCTGGAGCTATCCGCCGAGCACACGAAGGTGACGTTGGTGCTTTTAATGGCCGACTGGTCTCAGGTTGCACGTGCTCGGGTTTGGGAAGTCGTCTGGTGGAAGACAAGAGGGAAAAACATTAGTTTCCATTTGAATGTGAATGGGGCTAACTCAAACTTGACATTTTGGCTAACCAGTTTGTTTAAAACGTGATGGTCACAAACAGCTTATATATGGAAATATAACTATTTTATCGCCAAGATTCAAACTACCTGACTGAGAAATGTTGAAGAGCTTTGAAGGGCAAAGCCCTCGCAGCTCTAATATGTCATGTAGCTTAAAGAAACTGTTCCCAGAAATTCTCAACAATTATTTATTTCTCCCTGCTCTCTCTGCTCACCCGGCCAAGCTGTTAACTCACTGAGTTTCCACATGGTTCCATTACTACGCTGCTCCATCAGAGTGTCCATGAGTTGAAGGAAAAGATGGGAACAATCTGGTCAGTTCATAAAATGGAAAACTGTCACGGCTAATGCTGTTTTTTAAACAAGGGCTACATTAAGAGGCTTTGTTGTGTGTGTGTGTGTGGTGTGTGTGTGTGTGTGTGTGGTCGAGTCACACTCACCAACAACAAAGTCCTCCTGTCTGACGGTGAACACGCCTTGCCCTTCAGCATCAGGGATGGGCACAGCTGGCGTTCACGTAGGGAGAAGGCCTGCTCCCCACCCCACAGAGAAACCACTTGAGCTGGCAGTCACAGCAGGCTGGATGTGTTCAGGTGCCTGGGGAGGGGGGGGGGGGGTACTGCATTAGAGCCAGGAATCACAAGAGAGACCCAGCACAAACATGATCCATAATACTTGAGCAATTATAGTCGTTCCATTTTAAGATAATCACTTTTATCAGTATAGGTGCTTTTGAAGTAATTGTCTATGAAAGATTCTTTCCTTTCCTCAGTTAGTCCAGAACAGTGACTCTGGTCTATTGGCATTGCAGAATATGAATGCAGTGTGACTGAACCCAGAGATACTTACAGTTCCTCAAGCTTCTTCATCTGCACAAAGGCGTTCCCTTGGACCGACATGATCGCATTGTTACTCAAATCTCTGAGAAGGGGGGGAAAGAGGGGAGAACGGATGGATCTTTACACAGAAAGATGGCAAACTTTCCCCTCCATCTAGGCCTATCTGGAGGAAGACTGCTAACACTTCAATCATCAGAGAGAGGGAGGGAAGAAAAGGTCTTGAGAACAATAGAAATCTGGGCAGCACCGTGCTTTGTTAATCAAGAGGGGCCTGACTTCGGCTCCTTTGAGCTCAGACACGACTGGGGGRAAAAGTTAATTACAATCAAATGCAGCTGTTTCACAGATAGAAATACACACACAGATGTACACATACACACACACACTTGTACACACAGAAACCAGCACACATGCAAGCACGAACACACAGGCGCACACAAACACTCCTCTCGCAATGCCTAAGCAGTTAGTGATCAATAGTCTCCCCACATATGGAGACGGTGAATACCAGACAGCTCTGTTTTTCATCAAAGTATGGACAAGAAGCAGAGACAATAAGGTCATGTGGTTCTCACTAACAGGCTTTGTTTCTCATAGTTATGGATTCTCCCTTATTTAGTTTACAGCTTCAGGACAGTTGAGACAGACGTATGAGGATATTGATTTGAAGGTCAACTCACAGGTGCTCCAGTRTGTCCAGGCCAGAGAATGACTTCTTGGTCACCGAGCGGATTTGATTTCCTTGAAGGAACCTGAGAAAGGGATATTTGAGTTTTCATTCAAATACAGCAATTTATATTATGATAACAAGAAAATACTTCCAGTTAAAATCCGTTCTCATGGTCCATTTTATAGTTTCTAATCTATCTTCTGGAAACTAACAGGTTAGAAGACAACGGTAAAGTGGTAAAGTCAAGCCTACTCACAGTTTCCTCAGTTTGTCCAGAGCAGAAAATGGTCCGTTCATGTCTTCAATGGTCCAGGARATTTCGTTGTTCTGTAGATCTCTATTTCCAGAGAAACAAAAACAAACCACATTGTAAAAATCCACACCCAGAAAACATCTGCACTTATTATAGTCTTAACAAACCTTGGTGCGGCTTTGCGTTTCGTCTGAAGGACGAGAAAGAAGTCAAAGGCTTTACATTTGTATTCAAAGTGGTCCCATCACTGGAGGATGTTTCTCGCTAACTTTGGGGCTTTTTAAATGTTTGCGATGGTTTCTCCGTGTCTCGCAGCATAACACTGCTTCACATGCAATGCAACGTGTTTAACAGGGAGGAACTCAAACCCACACGTCGGTGCTACTAAATTTAGTGGAAAATTATACGTTTTTAGTAATGAGTTTAATGGCTGGGGAATTATTATATATTTTTTTTTATATCAAAGGGTTTTAAAAATCAGAAATATCTTTCAAACTAACTGAATGTCATGTGCACACAGCAGTACATCATGTCTGTTAGAGATTTGCTGGACGTCTTCGCCCTTCCCCCGCTCCGTCTCTCTCAAGTCTCTTTAAATACTTTCAAACAGCTAGTTTCCTCCTCTGCATGCCTGGTTACAAATGATTGGGGTTGAGGAGGGGTGGAGGGGGTAGAGGAGCAGGTTGTGGAGAGAGGCTGGGGGGTAAAGCCCTCTAAGCCACCCCAACTCCCCGTCCACCTACCTACATACCTGCCCTCTGCTGACCTTTCACGCACAGTTAACATTTGGTTCCATTTAAGAGAGGGACCAGGGCAATGTTATGGAGCCGGTGTGGAGATGGGGGGGTGGAGCGGTGGACTCAGTCTCACTCTGCTGACTTGTTGAGGTTATGTCTGTGGAGAAACCACAGGCAGTACGTTCATCTATTCCACATACTGATAACAAACAAGGCGGAATATTTCCACTCACGCCGCGATGAGTGTGGAGAGGGACAGGGAGCGAAATGCAACAAGCAGGCAGCATCTGAGAAGTTAGCTAGCTGCTAATGTACTCTCATAGTGAGATAGGTCTTCTCTTATAGAACACAAAGCAATGATAAAGTGTAGGCTGATGGGGCCTCCCGAGTGGCGCAGCAGTCTAAGGCACTGCATCGCAGCGCCAGAGACATCACTACAGACCTGGGTTCGATCCCAGGCTGTGTTGCAGCTGGCCGCGACCGGGAGGCCCATGAGGCAGTGCACAATTGGCCCAGCGTCCTTGTCCCATTGTGCTCGCCCAGCGTCCTTGTCCCATTGTGCTCGCCCAGCGTCCTTGTCCCATTGTGCTCTAGCGACTCCTTGTGGCAGGCATGGCACATGCATGCTGAGTTCAGTTGCCAGCTGTACGGTGTTTCCTCTGACACATTGGTGCAGCTGAGTCCGTACGGGAGTTGCAGCAATGGGACAAGTGTAACTACCAATTGGATATCATGAAAAAAGGGTAAAATATATATTTTTTTTACGTGTAGGCTGATGACTGTTATAACCATGTCACTGAGGAGTTTAAATCGAGTTCATCCCTAAACTCTCATGAGCCTTGAGGCTTCTCAAACAACATCAGGGAAAACTCTAACCAGGATTAGTGATATTAACCATGGCTAATGCACTCACTGCCAGTGGGACGTTGAAAATAATAATTTAATGCTTCGTTTGGCACCATTATACAATAGAGCTGTCATCTCTGACAATTCACTGAAATTGAGTTTAGTCATCCTTATTCAAACTTACAGCATCTGTAGGTGGGAGAGTCCTCGGAAGGCTCCGTCTGCGATGAAGCTCACACGGTTGTTCCCGATGTGGAGTTCGTCAAGCAGGCTGAGGCCCACAAAGCTGGACTCCTCCAGTCTTGTCAAGTGGTTGGACGAGATGTCCCTGTCGGATGGAGAGAGAAGGAACATCAGCATCACACAGTTCATACCCCCAGGGAAAATGGAAAGGTGGGGGTAGAAAGAAACAGTTGAGGTAGAGGATAAACTAGCCTCAGATCACTACGAACGTGCACCAAATATAGCCAGATTAGTCTATGAATTACCAATAAGGTAAAAAACCTTTCGGTATAGACTATTTTAAGTTAAGTTTTGAAAGTTAGATTGTACCTTGCACAGCTGGTCTACTTTRTTTAACCGTATGCAGACAGTATAAAAGTATTAACTTTGTACTAGAAATCCTCAAATGCAAACATCAGATGAAAAAACGAACAAACCAGGAAGAAGGCTATTTACCAAAGAGCGGTTGAAAAAAGATCAGTCAACTGCCAATTTGTTTAACGCTCAGCCTCACTTGATAAGAGAAAAGGAAAAAACAACAACTCTCCTTTCAGAAACAACCTAGTCGCTAGTAAAAAAAAAAACATGGCGGACTTAGTAATTGGCCAGTGCCATAAACAAAGTTAACAACAAAGGAAACAATATGTTGCTACCGCCACTTGTCGCAGCAGACACTCTGGTTGTGAAATCCCTCCCTCCTTATCCCCCCCTTCTCCCCTATAGACGTGGCGAGGCATTAAAGGAAGGGGGCTATAGTGGCGGGGGTGAAGTGGGGGAGTAATATTTTGTCAGGAGCCCTGCATTGGTGTTGGCACTGGGCACTAGGGGTGGAGGAAGAGAGGGTGTGTGTGTGGGTTGGGGGGGGGTGGAGAGTTGGAGACTGCGAGGAAGGTGGGGGAGAGCAAAGGAGAGAGCGAAAGAGAGAGGTGTTTGGAGTTCACAGTGTGAGTAGGAGAGAAAGCGAGAGGGAAACAGAGAGGGAGGGAGAAGAAGAAGAAGAAAAGGGTCACTCACAGCTCGCTGAGTTTCTGGCAGAACTCCCAGGCGTCGGGCTGGATCCGGCTGATGGCGTTGTGGCCCAGGTGGAGCTGCTGCAGAGTCAGCAGGCCRTACAGCCAGCCCTTACTCACCTCCGTCAGGTTGTTGTAGTCCAGCTGCCTGCAGGGACACACAGAGACATACTAACAGAGGTCAGTCATCAACATATAGACATATAGGCACACACAGACAGACAGAGATGAAGACGTATGTTAGCCTGGAYTGATACCACACTGTATAGGCTATAGTCAACTATCGTTGTCTAGACATATGGCTGCAAATATGTATCCAAAGACGGTATGCAGACACTTGCAACCAGACATATGCTGTTAAATCCACCAATGTACACTAGTAAAGGAAGACACATTTTCTTGTCACAGAGGACAGTTACTTACAGGACCTCCATGTTACTGAGGCCCCAGAAGGCTCCGTCCATCAGGCGGCTGATACCGTTCCTCTGGATCTTCAGCGAGCGCAGCGCATGTAGGCCGTGGAACGTCAGGCCCTCCACCCTGCGCACTCGGTTCCTGTTCAGCTCCCTGCAAGGTTGGACCACAACCAGACCGTAAGAGAACCGCAGCATCATATATGCAGGGAAGGAATAAGAGTTCACTCAACTCAAGAAGTGAGGCTGAAAAGGAATCTAATTCATCCAAGAGAAGCCAAGAAGATGTCAATGACTGTTGGAAGAGTGGTCAAAGAGTGGTTGGATATGTCAACACACTGTCAATAAGTGCAGTCACAATGCGTTTTCAGGAAGTTCACAGAGCAGTCAGAGAAACATCAAAGAGTAGTGAAAAGTCGTGGACCGTTACACATGCGTTCAAAGAGCGGTCATAGTATAGTTTGTGGTCAACCCCAWCAGTGCTCAAAGTGCAATTGTCACTTACAGGTGCTGGAGGTTGGGGAGCTGGAAGATCTTGGCAGGGATGGTTGAGAGGCGGTTGCGGTTGAGCCTGAGGACCTGCAGGGTGCTGGACAGGTTGACAAAACARCCCATCTCCAGGGTGGAAACGCGGTTGTTGTTCATGATACTAGAGGAGAAGAAAATACATAATGAGATATTGATTAWATAACTAATTCCAAAGAGGAAAAATGTTGTACTTCCACCAAAATGTTACTATTTGATCCAAACACTTATATAGTATTCTTGGACKGAGTTTAASCATGMATTTTAGTTAAAAAGTCCAAACGGACAGACTCACAGGTTCTTGAGAGGCAGCGCAGGGAAGGAGTCAGCCTTGATATCCACTATGCTGTTATTGCTGAGGTCCAGGGTCTCCAGGCGTTGCAGGGGCCTCAGCTGCTCCAGWGAGATCTGCGTGATTCTGTTGTTTGCTCTGAAAACACAGATAGAACGGCTCCAATGAACGACAGAAAATACWGTGTATTTTAACAACGCGSGTCACCAGTCTAACGTTTCCAGACATACAAACACTCAGAGCAGTCAATTAGCGGGCGGTATTAAATAAATGACCAACCTCGCCCGAGCATTCCCTTCGACCCTCACTACCCGTTTTCCCATTATTATTATGTTATTAGACATTTTTCCTAGAACATTGAGTCTCTCCCTGAACCATGAAAAAGACCACCGTTCCCTGGTTGTCTAGGAAAGGGGGGAGGACGGGGCAATACTAAGGCTAACCAATGTCACTACTCATCTCAACAGGTCAAAACAGCCGTTTGGTTTAGTGCTGTGTTATTTTGTTTATAAGGTAATTACTAACAAGGTATTTAAAAAAATAACCTGCCAATTACTTGGCTGATGAATACCATTCCCTCAGTTAAAGCATGCCTCAGCAGAGGCTGGCAATTTCCTGAGCTGCACGCCTCCTAAATTGCAGTGCAGGGRCTGCTTAGTTATAAACAGTGYCTGTACAGAGCCGTCTTTGTGTATGGGCCTCGACGGGTAGAGAAAGAGAGAGCGAGGGAAAGGGAGAGTGAGGGAAAAGAGTAGGAATTCCCTCTAATACACCAGACTGCAGGCCCCGTTTCAGTATTAATTGCAAGGCTAACATAACAACAAGCCCCCCCCCCCAAAAAAAATATAACTTGTATTAATGCATCAGTTCTTAATTTTATCTTCTTTATGATACACATTTTTTGTGCATTTTCCTTATACTGACCAAAGTGAATGTTAGCGTTTTCCCTATACTGTGCATGCATGCAATACATACGTCAACATACAACCCTCTGGAGAAATGGATGAACATTGACATGGCTGAGAAGTACTGGTTTATGTGAACACTAGCACCCTTCAAGAAGCTGCCAATAAGAAAACAACAATGAAACGAACACACTGAACCAGACACAAAGTCTCAAACTGACTCAGCTCCTCTGTACGCCTGGCCAAAGCGAGACTAAAACAGCACTGAAGATACAATCAAGCGAGAAATTGAGCACAGTGGCAACGTAGCTTCTCAGTCCATCATAAAGCCTCAGAAAGTGGGATCTTTGACTTGGACAGAGCAGTCATTTTCCACACATTTCCCTAAATCTGCCATCCATACCTCTCTTATGACTAGGCTCCCCACGTTGAGACAGTGACACCCCTTGGCAGCCTTACCACCAAAACATACAGAGGAAAACAGACGAGTGTGYCTGTCAGTCATTCCAACCTG
The DNA here is from genome assembly GCF_002910315.2 of Salvelinus sp. IW2-2015. NCBI lineage: Eukaryota > Metazoa > Chordata > Actinopteri > Salmoniformes > Salmonidae > Salvelinus > Salvelinus sp. IW2-2015. Next base: position 9,413,613 of record NC_036864.1, read on the forward strand.
GAACAAAGGCAATACCAGGAGGATATATGGATAGAGGCCCAGAAAGGAGAGGCTGATGGGGTGTCTGGGGCACGTAGGAGTAGAACCTGCCACAGCACGTCCCTCTGCCTAGCCTTAGGCAAGGCCAAGACTCAACGCTTGGTTCTATGCCAACCGACTGTAAGAGTGTGGGGCTGAGGGTGGGGGTAGAGTGTGGGGTAGAGTGTGGGGCTGAGGGTGGGGCTGAGGGTGGGGGTAGAGGGTAGGTTCTGGGAGGCTGAAACTAAATCCCCCTTTTTTCTTCTTAAACACTCAGTCACTGCCTAAAAATGGTTTTATTTCATTTTTTAACACAGTTTAGGCAACAGCCACAGGCTGAGCTAGGTGCAGTGCAGCACACCACACCACCCGCAGTAAAAAGGGTACAAGCCAGCCTTTTGTGTGCAGATTTGCAGGGGGGGGGGGGGCTTTCCAAGGGCTTTCCACGCACCACGGCCTCTGTGGTACCAAACAAAGGGGGCACACACCACCTGGGCCTGGGTTTTCATGTTCCCCTGACTGGTCGCTGAGAGAAGAGGAGAAGAGAGGCTGGCGAGAAAAATAGAAAAAACCTGTATTTCCAGTTTTGTGGAGCCCCGGATATTTTGAGGGGAGGGGGCAGTTGGAAAGCAACTGTCAACGCTGGCTGCTCAGTCCATGTTCCTCTACAAAAGACGGACTGACCCTGGGGCCTGTCAACTGGAGGGAGGTGTGATGTGGTGGTGATGATGATGATGATGATGRGTCCCTGGTCTTTGTACCCCAACACCCTCTCCCTTCCCCCCAYAGTAAACATCTRGCCAGCTGTGGAGACCAGACAACTCATATATGAACAAACCTTGTTTGTTTGAGTGCAAATGGGCCAGATACATCAAGGATTCAGTTTAGCTGCATGTGATGCTAACCCTCAGCTAAGTTGTGGAGAATGAGCAGCCCCTCCACCGGAGAAGCCACAAATACAACATGGTGTCCCAAGCTGATGTTGTTAATGCTTACTCTCTGACACACTTCCCACTTGAACCAAAACAGTGCTGCTACAAATGAGCCTCTCCATGAAAACTTGACATGACCCATGCGGAGCATAAGAATCCATACAAGAGTCATGTCATGGGAAGTACAAAGACCACACAAGTCAATGCCTTTTATAACCCTCATGAGGACCCCTATTTTGAAGGAAGCGGTCAAGACCATCTGGCAAAACATGGACTACACACAGCAGAGGCCAGCCCTCTCCAGATAGACAGAGAGATAGGCTAGGTGAGGACCTACAGGAGCTGTTATGGCTTCACTTGCTTGAATCTCAGAGACCACTGAGCAATTAATTGAACCCTGTTGTATTAACCTGTAAGTACAACATACTACAGCATCTCAACACCCAACCAACTCTAACCTTAAACATTGTGGCAGATGAGGACTGTGATATCAACTGAGACTGTGCAGTTGAGGCCTACAGGGAGAGACGTGAAGGAGAACTTGGCTACGGTCCATTCAACAAAACAGTTTTTCTCCATCTTTCTCTACTCCCCTACATCTGCCCAGAGATCTAATGAGAGCTTTTGAAAGGCCAACCTAAACGCTGTGTACCGGAGAGTTCCATGTGCTTATCTGTTGATCTCCACCTGTCTGGCCAACTCCACGGACAAACAAGCGGGGCATTGTCCATTTGGACGGCACACACTTCAAATTTGTTTAACCAATTTTCTCGCAAATAAGGTTATAATGCACCGTTATGTTTATAGTTTCAAGACCTGCCTGTCATTCTTGTTTGGGTCTCTTCAGGTTTTAACTTCTCATTTTAACACACATTGAAATGTACGACTAGGGGAATTTAAAGCATCTATCAAACTGTGCTTTGTTTATTCATGGAATGAAGCAGGTAGCACATGCATGTGTCCCAAYTTGAGGAAACTCCAAGCCTTTGGGTATAGTAGACAACTTAATAACTATTTGAATAGAAGGCGGTGTACCCTACATTAATGGTAAGCTGATCCTAGATCAGCTGAATTGTGCTGCTAAACTCATTAAGTGTACTCTAAGGAATTGTATTGATATCAGTCAAGAAAAAGCAAAGATTAAAAAAATAAGACCACACAGCAGCACATCTCAATTTGATTTACACTTGTGTCTAATTTGGCAGTTTTCGAGCAAATCTACTCCATATTTTTGGACTGTGTTGCCTTCACACTCTGAATTTGTTTATCTGAAGAAATATGACCTACATCAACAAGACCACAGTGTGAGACGATTATAGACAGGTGACGCTGCAACAGAAATGTTCCTTTTTGAATTAAAGAATAAGAAAATCCACATAAATTAGAGCTAAACAGCAGAAGCAGCTGTCAAACAGATACACACATACGCAAACAAGTTACCCCAAAGGCAGCAACACTCCACTTTTTAATAACGCAATGATATTGAATCAACAACGGAGGCTTCCTAATCCTGAACCCCCCTTTTTTTCTCTATTTAGTACAGTCTGATTTTTYCCTTCCATTCGCACATACTGGAGATTTTCTTCCCCTTCCTTCATTTCTCTGGCCTGAGAGGGGAGTAAGGGGAAAAAAGCCCCGGGGTATCGAATGCCACTTATTCAAACAGCCAGGCAGACATAGCGGCAGCTCTCGTCAACTTCTTTGACCCCACAGCCCAGAGTAAAAACAAACGGCAATAACCCTGCAGCTGGTAGTAATTGAGTYGTGATCATCTTAATTAATTGAACAATTTCCCAGGAATTTATGGTAGGGGATGGGGGCTTTAACCAGATTGCTGTGAAACCACCTCTCGTTGAGTTTGGTGGGCTCTACAAATGATCTGGTGATTCCAGGGCTGATTAGGTATTTGGAGAAGACGGTTTGATGGAATCTCTGTGTATGGAAAAGGTAACTGAGTTGGAACTGGAAAGAGCTTCATATTCTGCTTATCTACCAATTCATTCTTTCTTATAAAGGGTTAGSTCTGTGGSTAACTAAGCTGACAGATATACYTGGATGTCTTGCTTACAAAGCTYTTGGCAACAAACATTGTAACTTTGTAACTCAATACTGTAATAACCTAATATCTACTAAACCAGTGTTTCCCAACCCTGGTCCTCAAGTACACCCAACAGTACACATTTTTATTGTAACCCGGGACAAACACACCTGATTCAACTGGTCAACTAATCATCAAGCCCTCAATTAGCAAGAAGCAGGTGTGTTTGTACAGGGCTACAACAAAAATGTGTACTGTTACGGGGTACTCGAGGATCRGGGTTTGGAAACACTGTASGAAACCAACAATATAACTCTTTCTCTCATCGTTCAACCATGTTTCCCTTCAGACAGACATTGTGTATTATGTATCAGTTATAGCACTGTAGTTGATGCGGTCCTACTGCAACCTGACAATGTACAGGAACAATGTCGTGATGATGTGTTAACTGTGCTATTAGCCATTTGGGTCAGATGCTGGTGTAGTGTTTAATATAGTGTCTGGTGTGTGCCTGAGCCGGCCCAGCTAACGCAGCAGCCCTGCTTCTCATTACAGGCGCCAGTCTGAAAAATAAGTCATCTGATGGCTTCTCAAAACTCAGTTMTTTTTCCAATAGGAAATACCACACACATATTCTCCATCAATGATGCCAATACCAGCAACAAAAAGAAAGAGAGCACGGGGGGAGAGGGATTGTGTATTTAAATCCCCCCCTCAGAGATTTGAGTTGCCGAGTAGACACTAAGCAGTGCAACTGGGAATACTATGCACGCACTCACAGACACAAATGAACACACGTTGTGGTAAGAAAGTATGAATTGATCATTCCCAAATGCACATTGAGGATGACAACTAGGCTGGCTGACATACTTTGGAACATTCAATGGTGAAATMTATTGGAATTGTTCTCCTATTCATACATTATATGTTTTAATAAGAAGCATCAACCAAATATGCATATTGAGTGGAGAATTGAGAGTAGAGGGGAATACTATAGAACAACTCCTAAAACCTCTGAATGTTGTCAAAACGATAATGTTCACATTATCATAAATGAATCAGCCCTATTGGAAATCAAACATACCCTGGTGCACTGTATTTTGCTTTAGTTCCAGGTAATACCGCCAGCCGCATCTGTGGCCTATAGGCTATACACCTAAAAGTCTGAAGACAAATTGACTAATAGCAGACGTCTGAAACCCCTTAGGCTTCTTTCTCTGGTGTTACTGCTTGTCAAGTTCAGGCTTGATGAGGAATATGCCTCTTCTAGTTTTTGAGATGGATGCATTCTTGTTGGGGGAAAAAACGTCCTATCCATTGATTTTGTGAGACATTGTGCCGGGGGAAAAGTTGGAAATCAATGCCTTTGAAACCTCTGACATTGACGGGTCTATTTGTCTTTGAAAACACATGAAAGCCCCACATTGCTCCATCATGTTCTGGGGCCATCCTACTAGGAGTGTATACAAACACTCAACCTCCAGATGGATGAAATACCACACTACTCGTACAATCAATCAATCAATCAAAATAATTTATAAAGCCCTTCTTACATCAGCTGATGTCACAAAGTGCTGTACAGAAACCCAGCCTAAAACCCCAAACAGCAAGCAATGCAGGTGTAGAAGCACCTAAGTAGATACAGACTATCTATAACGGAAATGAGATGGACGGACAGAGAACTCCAATCTTACAGATCCTGGATCAACACTTATGGAAACGCTGGAACCACCTCTGGCGATTCCATTTTTAACAATGACATTTATTTTCAGACATGTGACTGACTTGTCTCAAACTGGCTGCCATGCCTGGGACAACCCCGTCTGGGAACCAACTCAGCCAAAAGGGGTTCCACCAAGGAGGGAGGAGCAGGGCTTAGCAGCTCTACACTGTTAACTAGCACTGACAACTCTGATGGGTGGGTTGGTGGGGGGGAGGGTTGTTTCAAAAGTAATTCATACTTACAGAATGAGGGTGGTGATGTTTGCCGCATGAGGGCCCAAATCAGGTACCGTCTCGAATTCATTGTTGTTAAGCTTTCTGTAAACATACAGGAATAAAGGTTGGTTGTCACATGTGGTGTGAAGGGGCGGTGGAGGGAGAGTGTTTGTGACTGACGTTGTTTACTCTAGGAAGTACAGAACACAGAGTATACTTACATCTCACTTARGTGCCGCAGTTTCCTAAACACAGTGCTGTCGAGCGACTGCAATTTATTATGGCTCAGGTCCCTGTGAAGAAAGACGTTTGTTAGAGGAAAGTTACACAACATGGAGGGCCGTWCACTTCACAACCAATCATATACTGGCCTTTCTGTTTTWAAACAGGAGACMTAACTTGTCTGAGTGAGCCTAGCCTATACAGCTYCAACTGAAGTAATGTGGGAAAGCAACTGAGTCATTTTCAAAACAAACCACTGTATGCAAAAAAAGTAAAGCTAACCAGCTATAGGCCTAGTTTTGGCATAGCAGCCTTTTTTAAAACATTGAGAGAAAATCCAGCCAGACAAGCTCACGCATCCAATCCRCTCTTGATTCACCGAGCCAAAACAGACAACCAGATAAGTTATGGAAGGGAGAGATTCCATTTTTTTCCCTTTTTGAGGGGGGGGGTGGAAAACAGGCCTAGAGAAGCCTGCCTTGCCCAGAGTGTTATAAAGCTGTGGAGTTATTGACGCTGCTGCGCACGATCAACATTGTGGTGCCAGACCCTTTTTTTGGCTTGCCCCCATCTGGAATCCATCAACTGGAGCTGAGAGGAGGGAGGGAAAAAACTAACAACTGGTAATCTATTCACAATGCCGGGGAAGTGAGTTTCCAAGCCGAAACACTCCTGTTGCATTTTTCTAGATCTGGCCCTGGTTTTATTCTTCAGCTAATAGTTTTTTCAACTCTTCAACAAGAGTTTTACTTCTCTCTCTGAAACTTTTTTCCCTTCCCAACATGCAGCTGTATGTTTTTGTTCCACTAATCAGGCCATATGGGAGAGGTGGAGAGGTGTAGTATCAAAAATGTCCAGATAAGCCCTGAGGGTTTCTGACACTTACACTTCCTTCAGAAATCCAGGTCCAGAAGTGGACCCGATTAAATCAGTACAGCTATATATGCTTTGGCCTGTATATATTAGACTGTGCGCCACACATTTATCCGTGTCTGAAGAGTGAATGAAACCAAGCTATCCATCCTCTTAGTAATGAGATAAGATAGACCTGCTGGTTCTTTGATGTGGTTCTTAAAGCACTTGGACTAATATAGATCACAAGGGAAAATAGGTAATTGACTTCCAAGCTGACAAAAGGCATTCCCTTCCCCACCAGCTAAAACTCTTACGTTATAATCCAGRGAGCTTTCTCTCCTTATCTTTGAAGTGCCATAACATAATGGCTTGATCTCACACTTTAACTGGGATTTTTTCAGTAGACACTGAAGCCCGTCTCGCTCATGTAAATCTGTGAAAACGTAAAGTTATTTTATAGGTGAGAACTGGCTGTGGATGGGATGGTCTGGTAATACAGCAATGTTGAGTGAGTCTCCTGAGAGAGCTTACCTCCTCAAATGCATACTACGCTACATTCCAGGCTATAAATCCGAAAAAACTCGGAAAAACGAAAACTTGTCTAAATTTGAATCGTAAAATCTTTACCCCTCACTCACTCACTGAGAAATGTGAAGCTCAAACTAAATGCCTCTCCCTCCTTCCCTCCCACATTCACTCCCTCCCACACTCACTCCCTCCATCACTCCCACATTCACTCCCTCCCTCCCTCCATCCATCCCTCCTTCCCTCGCTTTCTCTCTCTTTCAGAGAGTTTGTACAAACTAATCCAAGAGTGACTCCTTAATCAGTACCATCGGTGGCTCTGGAGATGCTAATTCAGCAGAAATAACCGGGTGTGGGAAAACAAAGGGCCGGGCMGTTTAAGATGTGCTGGAGAGACACTCATAAATTAGCATGCCGGAGTGCAAAGAATTTTCCCCCTGTGCGGAACTTTTTTTCTCCCTTTTTGGCCGGCTTGCCTTGGTTATGAGGCTGTGCCTGTGTTTTCTGGCAATGTGAAATTTCCAGAGCAGGCAGCACACATTTTGTAAATGCCAAACAAACATTGTAACGGGGGACTAACTAGCCTAGCTGTGTTGTGAAATAYGAACTAAAAAAAAACACAAGCTAGTAGTGAGGATACATCAACATGGTGCAGTCTGAATGGAAGCCAGGCAGGCAGACCTATGAACATCTGCTTATTAATACATGTTAAACAATTATTTGAGGCGTTACCATGGGAGATTGGCCTGGAGTGTCTATGACTTCATTTGACATTATGCATTTATTGTCTTAATAGCCCTGGGGCCTGAAGAGCTACTGAGTTCACAGAATATGGAAAGGCCCAATGATGGTATCACCTCATAAACAAAAGGCAAACAATTGTCATTCAGCAGTTGGTCTCATCTAGGKCCTAKTGTAATGGACATCTGTATTCTGCATTAGCTCCTTATCATGATGTCACCTGATATTTACATGCTGAAAAAGGTTCAACAAGTTGTCAAAATGAATTGTAATCAATTGTTTATGATGGCATTTTAGGCTCTTCATTCATGGAAATTGTGATAGCACCAAAATCCCAAAAGTCTGTTGAAAGGTCTCCRTGAACTATATAACATTGGGAAATGATTGTACCTCACTGCACTGACAACAAACTCAAAAGCAAACAGTACTACCAACTCACTAGCCTACTGATGTTGGCATGTCTTGTTGGGCCYACTGGGTGATTGGAATAATCCTAATATAAAAACGCTATGCAGTAGGTAGGCCAACTAATGATTCACTAGTGTAGAAAGACTGACAATGGGACGTTGATGTGTAAAGGTCATCGTGTTATATCTTCTAAAACGGTCTGCTTTATTATTCACAAGACTGCGCTTTCCTGCTGTTCCTGAGGAGTATGGCTCACATGTCCTAAAGGTATTGACATGGAAGAATTGTAGGCAGTGTGACATTGCAAGAAATACGTTTGATTTAAATTACAGTGTTGTTCCGAGTGCAAAATCTCAATTTCCTTGATGTTTAGAGTAATTTTCTATCTCTTAAATAACACCAAATGTTGCTAAGGAATGATAAACAATAGAGTATTTGAAATTTGAATTTGAAATCACAATAAAAAAAATACAATAATATAATTCTAAATGTGACAAACACAACTTTTATTCAGTAAATATCTCTATGCCTCAGTTGGTAGAACATGGCGCTTGCAAAGCCAGGGTTGTGTGTTCGATTCTCACGGGGGACCAGTACGGAAAAAAGTACAAAAATGTATCAAATCGCACTGGATGAGAGCGTCAACTAAATTACAAAAAAATAAATCTGTTCTGGCCCTCGCACCTTGTAAAATGGAGAGGCCTATCATGCGTTATTGCGAAATACTTTCTAAATAAACAGCAAATCAGTCCTTGGGAATCAAAAAGTACAGTTTTAGGACTAATTTCCCTTTCTTGTTGATGTGAAGTGAAATAAACTTTGTTTCCAAACGGTTTCATTCTCTTCGAATCGTCAGTAAGCAACAACGTAAAAAAGTTGGMRACAATGTAACAAATCACGTCGTTAATTCTCTGCATAAATGTATCTATTCGAGTATTCCATTTATACACTTGTTGTAACTATGTTAAAACCTATATCTATCAAACTACTAATTTCAAACATAGGTGTGAAAAGTAATTAAGATAGCTGTTCGTATCTATGGGCAGTGAAGATTAAATGGCAAGTCAACAAAAAAAGCCCTCTCTAAATTGACTTACAATTGTACCGTCCATTCGGAAGATTTTCAGGATTCCACGCCCTTTTCAACCGACTGCAGTCCAAAAGGTCTCCAACACATGTGCATGGAGACGGACACGTCCTTGTGTTTTCATCATATCAAATATAAGTTCTCATTCGGGAAAACAGTAAGAAAACGACCGCATACGCATATCTCGCAGCGTTGAGAGGCTGCATAGATGCGGACATTTTTAGCCACACGAAGTTCCCCCAAGTTTTAGAGAAAAGAACGAGAAAATCGATATAGTAAAAGTTCAACCCAGGAACAATGTTGTACGGTTTAGTCAGAGGTTAGTCCTTAAATCCAATTCCTCGAACCGTATTCCTTTGAAACTACGAACATGTAAAATATTTTTACGGGACCCAAACTTCTCCATACCTTCGTAAAAGTTTTAGCCTGTACTAGCATACTTTTCGCCTTGCACTCGCACAGCTACCTACTTTCAAGGCTCCCAACAGCGCGCCTCTCTATTGGTTGTTGTAGTGATGCGCACCGGCGGCGGGGGGGGGGGGGGGGGGGAGGCTTGGTGTAAATAGTAGGCCTATTTTACAACTGTTCCAGTTTCATTTTACTCAAATTTTTAACACCAACTTTGTTTTACACCATATTGTTTGATGACACCAAAACAGGCGCTGCTTATTCTAGTCTAATGTAGACATTTCACATAAATATTTGCTAATGTGTGTCAAAGACTTAACACAGATAAAACCAAGGTTTTTGAGAATGCCTGGCCAAAGGTCATTTGTTTTATGACTTATTACTGGTTGTAAATTCTCGAAAGCTTAAMAATGTGTAGTCTCTGATAAATGATTACATTAGCAAGATAAAGGCTACTTTCCCCTATCTTTGCTTATTACCATGTGAAATACAACAGGTGTAAAACAGTACAGTGAAATTCTCGCCTTGAGAGCTCTTTCCAACAATACAATGACAATAACATAGATAACAGAAAATAGAATAAAAAATGTAAGTAAGAATAAAAACCAAACAAGAACTACTATTAGAATTTAAGAAACTCCCGTCTCATTGTTTATTACCATGTGAAATACACATCATGACACTTCATGGSCCATTTCAATGTATTGAGCCTTCCCGTAGGCAGAGTGTGAAAGAGCAGTTTCCTGTAAATTCTCTTTTCTGTTGTTTCTCCTCGTCTTATCATTCAATCTCCCATGCTATTAGGTGTGACTGTGGACATACTGTAGGTGTTCTTTGGCCAGGGTCTGATACCAGTTGGTTACATTTCCATAAATTGCAGTTCACTCCGTGAGATCCTTCAGGCAAACAACCTGAATAATGCATGCTTCTAATAAGTCCTGATTGCTTGCAGCATAACTGACTCTATTTCCTCCCCCATTTTGTCCAATTACAACAACAAAAAACTCACCCCAATTTCGTCTGAAAACTGCACGTCCTCTGGCTATCCCAAACGGGCTCAATCTGTCCTTTTCCCCCAAAGTACCTCTTGTTTGGACAGACATTGTATTAGTTTTTCCACTCCAACTCACAATGAAGGTCATTTAGTTGAGGCATGTGTATTGTTGTCTTTAAGCAGTCTCTTGACTGCTTTATTGCATCAATAATTGAAACAGCAAGGTGTGAGACTTGTCCTTCGGCCCAGTTGCCCCAATTATCTTTGTCATTTGTATTCAAAATGGGCCACCTGGTCAATTGAAAATGAGATTGGGCCTCTAGAATCAGAATACAAGCAAACTGGGGCACAGGAGAATCAATTCTCATTGCCGCCAGTACAGCCAGAGAGCAACTTCATTATTTTATTCTGTGCTAAAACTTCAGCAACAAATTAGGAGCTATCTTTTTGGACTGTCCTGTTAATTATCTTTATAAGTATAGCTCTCTGTGCTCCAAATTCAGAATTATGTCTGAGGCACATTAGAGGTGTGGGTTGCCATTATGTAAGGTGCTTATATTCTGAATGGTTTGCAGTCAAATTGCACAAAATAAATGCTGCAATTTACGTGAGTATCTTTTTGTAAGGTATTAAGGTATGCACCTTAAATAAGGTAGGATATACATCTAAAACACCAACATGGTGTGTTGGCAATATAGAATGTGAGAAGCATAGATAAGACAGTATTGGTATGCCACATTCAATACCAATCATACCACTCAATCCAATGGATAGTCAAGTTTTCCATTAAAAACGATTGATCAACGATAATTATTGGATTGTACTAGAACTAGATATAATTATGGTCCCCTTTAACATATCATTAGAGACTCAACTCGGTTTCAATCATCTGTAAAAGTCTATTTGTGATCAGTATTGAACAAGTATGTAATAACCTGGAAAAAAACGGTCCTTTATCTTTCGTAGCCTAGAACCAGTAGTTGTTTTTTCATCAATCTGTTATAGCCAATGCTCAAATAATGACAGCAAAAGTATTGTTGTTCTGTGTCTATGTGTTATCTGTTATTTTACCAGCAGCAAAAACAGTCTTCAACACTTCATTCCAATACATTGAATTGGACTAAATCCACAGACAACCACACATTTTCTAGAACGTCTGACTTAGTAATAGCACCCTGGAACAATCACAGTGTGGGAGTTTGGGGGTGGAAAGGCATGCCTATCTGCATGACCGCCGTGATTTATTAGGTCCCTGGGGACCCCTTCTGGATTAGGGGAAAGAGGGGAGGGGGGGACGTGTAGGCCAGCCAGGCCTGGATGGTGGGTGAAATGCCCAAAGGGCCCTAGGAAGTCCAATCCCTGATCAGTTGATTGCTTCCTCATGCTTCACCACTCTGCAGTGGTCTCACTCTCAGACTGAGAGCAGGGAGACGAGAGCAACAACAGCAGTTGTTWAACCAACCAACCCACASTCTTYAACATAWAAACCACTGGGTGAACACGAACCGAYACATGTCTTTGCATGTCTCCACAAACCTTTATGAAAATCACCTGCCAGTGAKAGAGMGAAAGMACATTACAAAGRCAGAACTTTGYTTGTAATCTGACTGTGTGTAATGCGAGTGACATTTATTGTGACACRTTCCCAAACAAACATTCGAGACACATTCAACAAAGACRCACATTTTTCTGCTGTCTGGAGAAGCACTGAAGCAGACCCTCGTTCAGCTAAAACATATGCCAGCTAAAGCAWTYCCTACTTGGTGAAATCATATTTTCTCTTCTTGGCTGCCGAGTTGTTTGGCGCCTAGATGATGGATGCTTCACTGGCCACGGAACATCCACCGCACCCCACACAGAGGATAGCTTGAGGTACTTTTCTCTTACATGAGAACTACAGGTCCATCAAGTGTGGTTTAATAAGACAAGTGTCTGGAATGTAAGAAAATAAAGGCGTTGAAGACCTGGTGAAGTCCTCAGAAGCACGTACAGAGGTTGGCAGTGGACTGCTTTCACCCGATAACTCTCTCCAAGTGGCTAGGTGCCAGTCATTATACTCAAAATAGTAACAGAATTAAAACATGTCTACCCAGCATGCCTAGCTCCAGGTATCAACGTTKGCCAGTAAAAACATTGAGGAGGGTTGACGGGTGTGTGTGTTTGTGTGTGTGCATGGGAGGGAGGGGTCTCTCTACAAGCAACAGAAGGCAGACACTGTTTATTCACGTTTCTTTACCCAGAGTCAGAATGAGGTACTGTGTCTGTATAAACCTGCAGTCCACTCCATCTAAAATGTCAGACACAGTTGCACTTGATAAAATTTTAATTTGGGTTGGGGGAGGACATGGAAAATAGTTGATAGTATCCAATGGAAATATAATAAACCACAGTTAAAAACAGTCATTGGAAAATAAAACATTTTAGTAACAGTTTCACCTCATAATGTGACTGAGTGACTAAAATGTGACTGCATATGTTTGTGTCACATTGAAAACGGATCTTTAGCAAATGAGATTCTAACTGCAAACYGATGCATCATGCTTCTGAGAGTGAAACCAGCCATTGGAATGTGGARCATCTAGACACACATCTTGACACATACCAGGTTTATGAGACCTCGTCTCACCTCAAAAGTCTTGACTACCAAAACACACAAGCAACATCACTTTTCCCAGACTCCTCGGCTCATCGACTCGCTACCACAGGAAAGTGTCAGAACAGAGTGGCCGCTGTCAAGGTTACACACACAAGCCTCCTATCCCCATGACTGTGTGAGGTTTCTGTTGATGGGTGGCTGAGTGGCTGAGTGGGTGCAAAAGTGGTCTGTGTTCGGGTCTGAGTTGTGTGGCCTTCGCCAATTACAGGTCGGAGACCCCTAAACAAAATAAACTTTGTGCTGACTGGGACGTGGCATAAAGAGGGCAGTGTGCGGATGCATATTTCATGGTCAGGGATACATGCCGCTTATAATTAATGAGATGACAGCCGTGGGCATTGAGTGTGGTCGCCAGTCGATCACCCAGCAATTTGTCAACAAGCCCTCACTCACCCTATAACCCATAAAGCCATAGTACCACTTTCTCTGCATGCATAGASGGGATCCACGTTTTTAGCAGACAGAATTCCCACAACCTTCTCCCTGTCCAATTTGGGACTCTAAAAAGAAGTGTACTACTGTTAAATTGTGGGTCCTAGTAGGCTAATGTCTGTACATTGAAAGAACACTAGTGGAACATTGTATTCGTGTTTTATGGTTGAATGCTAAAAGTTTACATTCTCATGTCACTATTGATTATAGATATGTAATTATCTAGTTGTCCTCTGAAGCAGTATTTCAGTCATTTATAACAACTTAAACAGGTGATATTACAGCAGTGAGTAAACACAAGTCATGTAAGAGCGTCTGCTAAATGACTTAAATGTAAATGTAAATGTAATGTTGTTTGATATGGGGGACAGCTGTACTAAAAGTAGATATTGTCCAAATGTAGTCACTACTACACTGGGATTGCAGGATATAAGGCAATCACAGACACTGGGTGCGAGTACACATTATGACTACAGTATTGCTGGTGAAAGACTGTCCTAATTCCTGCCTCAATCAATACCTCACACTGTGGGAGACAAAATGTAATGACATTTCAACAGCTCACAATATGATGGTCATGACACTCAATGCCTGTGGCAATGTCCAAACTAACCCGTTGTAATCACTCTTACTTGTGTGTGTGCACGTGTGAGAGTTGTGTAAGGGAATTCTGCCCTATGTGCACACAAGTGACCCCAGGAAACTTTGATCAGAGGTTAGTTTGTAATAATGATTGCAATCCGGAGTGTACACTTACAGTAATTTGCAAGTAACACACTCAGTACAAAAGATGGTGTTTTCCCTTTTTATCCCCTACTGAGGATCACCCCGCCCAGGGTGATGTCCTTTAACTTTAATACCAAATAAGCTCATAATTAATAGTTGCTAATACAAAGATGTCTCTGCTAGGAGTTCAGCTTATTGTTATTTGCAGTTAGTTTCCCAATCCTTCTTCCTCCTAYTGCTACCATGTGCTAGAAGTAAGACTGGAACATAGTATCAACAGGAACTGAAAGTATAGTTTCAACACACAGACATCTGATTTTGTACAGTTGACCTCTTCATGCACTTACAAAGTCTCTACCACTGATTCTTAATCTCAAGCTAAAGCAAAACATGAATCATTGTACTTTTGTAATTACAGGTGTTCCTATAATGTACAGATATTATACAATTAATTTCTGTTGACAGAGCCGGGGTTCATATTAATTGCTCAAAAAGGTAACGAGAAGAACAGTGGAGACATGAGTTCCCCAGATGCTGAGTTTTCCCTCTTGAAAAACTGCGGAGCTGAAAAAAGAGCCAAAGGACCCTGACTGAACCTCTGCCAACGATGTTAACACTGAACGTCTGAATGGAATCCAGCAATATTAAAAGATGACTAGTGACATCATCTGAAGGAAAACGATGACACATCGCTGATGCCTTCTCAGATTAGATGGGAAGAGCAGAGTCAGTTTTACAGTGGGGCTCGGCATCTGCACCATTCATCACAAAACCATCTGTGTGTGAGTCCCTCACCATGACAGACAGGGCTGTGTGACGGTTGTCAGGCAGGATGTGGCTGTGTCTCGTATCTCATTTGAATGTCCCCATAAGGCTTACTGTCCACACAAACAAAAACTGTCCCCACAAGTCAGTGTGAAATGTCCCACAGAGGTCATCTGTCMTGTTTACTGCCACATATGAGAGTACTGTTTTTCATAGTACCATGTAGACTACGGTTGTAGACCTCTCCATGCTCTGGCAGCCCTACCTCTTATAACCACTGAACCCAGTAATAGGGGTTGTCTCAAATTACCTATAATTACTCCAATAAAACATACCAAATKATATAACATTTTTGACGGTCATGACTTGTATTTCTTATAAATCCAGACCAGAGGCAGCAAACTTCCATGTTGACAACTCAAACAAGGACATTGATAGCCTAGATGGATGAAGACCCCCTAGGAGTGTCTGATTTTGTTTGCAGCTTATCTTAAATTACATTCCCTTGGTGTTGTTTATCTCCAAGTTAATAATTGTTTCACTCTCCCACTCACCAGTACAATGCAGTGGGTCATAGAATCACAATGATTTTAATACAGACTCAGGTTCATCCATCTTATAATGACGGGTAAGGCATTATTTTCAGTCCCAGGAAATGAGCCTGTTTTTCTGACAAATAGCTTCTGGGACACTCAGATGGGGCGCCTGCGAGCACCATATACCATTATCCTGTTTCCAAGACTACTCTCTCTCTAAGTGTGCCTCAAACTGTACTCCCAGCTCACCATTGGGTGGCAGAACATAGGATCTTTTCCCAGTGTGTGGGATCCCGGAATTCCCATCCAAGACAGTCGTGTCACCCTACCTGTAGTCTGTTAACCCGCATCTCCTGCACAGAATACTGCAATGTGACGAAAGCGTCCAAGCCTTTTTTGTTTTGATCTGGTGCAAATAGAAGTTTAAGAACGGCATACACAGCATATTATGAGCCATTTTCTACAATATATAAGGGGCTTACCCCATATAACCAGAAAACGGTGGTGGTTATGTTGGTCGCCGCTGCCACCTTATGGGCAAAACCCAAGGAAGGCGTCAGTCAAGCAAACCAGAAGGATTTCTCTCCTGCTAGGGCGGGCCCGCTTCGCAACAATGGAGGAACCCTCCCTAAAGCAAGGGAGACAATCGAGTAGTTTCGGAGCCGTCCATAACCCATCAAAATGATAAAGGAAAACACTGAGCTGGTTGCAATACAGATACAGAATTAACCCCCACAGGAGACTCTAGAGCCACACCATGAGAGAAAAAGGGGTAGTGATTTGATTACAAATAGACAGTAGTATTTTTTGTGGTTTAACAAATTCAAATAAAAAAAATAGAACATGAGGGCCTCAAGCAGCTCAGGACACGACTCCAAGACACGCTACACACACGCATCCATTACTCATTACTTTTTTTTAAGGCAACAACACCTTAATTATCCATTTTACATTGTTGACATTTAGTTTAGACGTGATGGCTTTTACATTCAACCAGTAGAAAACAAGAGAAAAACTAGTCCTAAAATTAACCGAAAATAATAATCTTGGTGAAGGAATAGTAAAGAATCCTGACATGCAAAACTAAATGCAAACTCGGCTAAAATGCTGAAGAGCAACAAACCAAAATAAGCTGATTGGCGAGTAGTTTTAGACCCATTTATATAGGTATTTGATTAAAACCTGCATTACCATTGTAGATTCCAGTATCATCGAAGACAACCCTGGTAGCCCATAGCTATATGTAAACACTGTCTCCCACCTCCAGCTTCACTACTGCTGTGTTACTGTTGTTGTAACCATCTTTGGTGCTGTACCAGGAAGACGCAGGTAGCCTCTCTTCATCATAGACACGACAGACGGTTAACTTCCTTGGTTGTACATGGTGTAATGCTGCGTTWCCCAAACTTGGTCCTGGGGACACGAAGGGGTGCACGTTTAGTTTTTTGCCCTAGCTCTACACAGCTGATTCAAATAATCAAAGCTTGATGATGAGTTAATTATTTAAATCAACTGTGTAGTGCTAGGGCAAAAAACAAAGCGTACACCCCTTGCGGTCCCCAGGACGGAGTTTGGGAAACGCTGGTGTAACGAAAGAAATATACGCCTTTCACCATGGCTGTGAAGAGTCGTAGCCACTGCCAAAGTTGGAGATTACTCACTTGTACTGTAAATGGATGTCGGTGGAGATCGGTCCAAAGGCCCAGAACCAGACACTTTAAACCCTCCTTCAAAGTCTTCAGTTCTTCCTCTTGAGCTTTGTTCACACTCCTCAGCTCCTCCACAGCTCTGAGTTTCTGGTCCGTGGTTCCYAGTTTCTCCTTCAGCACAGCCAGCTCTCTGATCAAAGAGCAGGGGTCAGGCTGGCAGACAGGCAAACTGGTTCCAGGCCTCTAGTGAGGCAAAGAGAAAGCATTAGTAGGACTWAAACTTCCTTCAATCTTACAATGGGTGGCAGGTAGCCTAGCGSTAGCGTGTGGGCCAGTGTCGATCAAATCAAATCTAATCAAAATCAAATTTTATTGGTCACATACACATGGTTAGCAGATGTTAATGCGAGTGTAGCGAAATGCTTGTGCTTCTAGTTCTGACCATGCAGTAATATCTAACAAGTAATCTAACAATTTCACAACAACTACCTTTTACACACAAGTGTAAAGGAATGAATAAGAAWATGTACATATAAATATATGGATGAGCGATGGCCGAACGGCATAGGCAAGATGCAGTAGATGGTATAGAGTACAGTATATACATATGAGATGAGTAATGTAGGGTATGTAAACATTATATAAAGTGGCATTGTTTAAAGTGACTAGTGATACATTTATTACATACAATTTTTWATTATTAAGGTGGCTAGAGATTTGAGTCAGTATGTTGGCAGCAGCCACTCAATGTTAGTGATGGCTGTTTAACAGTCTGATGGCCTTGAGATAGAAGCTGTTTTTCAGTCTCTCGGTCCCAGCTTTGATGCACCTGTGAACAGGCAGTGGCTCGGGTGGTTGTTGTCGTTGATCATCTTTTTGGCCTTCCTGTGACATCGGGTTGTGTAAAGGCTGTCTCTTATACACATCTAGATGTGTATAAGAGACAGGCCTTACGGTTGTGGGCGGAGCAGTTGCCGCACCAGGCGGTGATACAGCCCGACAGGATGTTCTCGATTGTGCATCTGTAAAAGTTTGTGAGTGTTTTTGGTGACAAGCCAAATTTCTTCAGCCTCCTGAGGTTGAGGCGGCRTTGTTGCGTCTACTTCACCACGCTGTCTGTGTGGGTGGACCAATTCAGTTTGTCCGTGATGTGTACGCCGAGGAACTTAAAACTTTCCACCTTCTCCACTACTGTCCCGTCGATGTGGATTGGGGAGTGCTCCCTCTGCTGTTTCCTGAAGTTCACGATCATCTCCTTTGTTGATGTTGATGTTGAGTGTGAGGTTATTTTCCTGACACCACACTCCGAGGGCCCTCACCACCTCCCTGTAGGCCGTCTCGTCGTTGTTGGTAATCAAGCCTACCACTGTAGTGTCGTCTGCAAACTTGATGATTGAGTTGGAGGCGTGCATGGCCACGCAGTCATGGGTGAATGGGGAAGGACTGACCTACATAGTAATAATAAAGGTTATACCCTATGGGTTTCACTTTACATGAAGTTACATGCTCCTGGGTAAGTACATGATAATTAAGCAAGAAGGCCCTCGGGGGTGTTGTATATGGCCAATATTCCACGGCTCAGAGCTGTTCTTATGGGAGTGCTTGGATACAAACTTTAGCCGTGGTATATTGGCCATATACCACAAACCCCCGAGATGCCTTATTGCTATTATAAACTGGTTACCAATGTAATTAGAGCAGTAAAAATACATGTATTGTCATATCCTTGGTATACGGTCTGATATACCATGGCTGTCAGCCAATCAGCATTCAGGACTCGAACCACCCAGTTTATAATTACAATTATATCCTACGTAACTACATTGTTCTTACTTTACACCTTGACTAGGTATAGCCTTTGAGCCAGGTCATAACATAGAAATAAACTAATTGAAAATGRCTGGAATTTAATGACAAGGTGTGCCTTGTTAAAATTGTTGTTGCCAGGTAGTTGCACTTTGTAGTTACATRTAACGAAGGTCAGATTTTGGTTTGMGTTATTAACATGATACATTACATACATTAAAACGTTAATTACATAGTGGAAAAAGAACATGTGTAATAACATCAGTAATTACACATGCGGAATAACCTTCACCAAGTGGATGTGCAATTACACTTGTTCCAATTGTCTAACAACCCATAGCCCTACAACCGTATTACCATGTAATTACATAGTAACACCTATGTAATTAGTATGTCGTCATTACAGTAATTACTGTGTAGTTACATAGTAATAGTGCAAACTTAATGGAAAGTGTTTTTTYCTTTTCTTACGAAGTTACACTACCCAAAGGATACTTATTTGGCGGAATGACCCAGTGATCAGTGAATTTTCAAAGTGTGTTGCATTATGGTTATAAAAGCCGCAAGTCAACTGCATGAACTTTACAAGAACCGATGGAAGGCCACGCAGTTTTTGATAGTCACAGCAAGTCCCTACAGTCATCAAATGCATTGTGGAAGRCAGAGTTGTATCATTCGGGTGTTTTTGTTGACCCACGTGAACGTGACTGAMACAGGAGAAGACTTTCTGCCACAAACTTCAAGCTATGGTGGATTCAAATAAACAGGATATTTGAGAAACCTTTCTAATCTAGTGATTTGCCATAACCCATCCATCCGGGTCACTATTTCACCCATGCATGCTAGGTTTCTGGAAWATTGTTCCACTACCTAGTATAGAAAATAATGTAACTGCATCTATGTGAGTCAGATTATATTAACATGACAACCAAGATTTACATGAAATCATCCCTTTAGTGCTCTAACCAACCTGTATAGTCATGCATTGTTCCAAACCRTAGGTCTAGGAGGAATTATATCAAATTTTCCATTGTGAGCACTTATGTCCAATGGCGCAAACATGTGGCAAAGATGCCTGTGGTCAAAACAGGATGTGTGCCTCTGTAGAAAATGTGATTCTTTATGTGCTGCTATAGATGGCATCSGGTCTAGAAAATCTTTATTGTGAAGTAAAGTACAGTGCCTCAGGGAACCTGACAACCATGATGGATCCACCAAMTCTCCAGCTAGCTGTCACTGCTGAGAAGGTCAATATTAGTCCATGACAGAGGTTGATCCTGACATATTGTACATCCCTGTCTCAGTCCAGACTGATTCCAGTTCTGCCTATACGGTGGACCATTGGAGAACGTTCTTCAAAATAATTGGTCTCTAAGGTTTAAAAAAAATATAAATCACCCTGGTAAATTTGATACTATCTCCAGGTTTTCGAGACAAAATTAGTTAGATATTCGCTGTTTAGTTTAATTTGCATTTCAAAGACTTGAAAACAGGCATGCAACCCCCTAACACTCAGGTCAGCAGTGTTAAGGGTGATCAGCAGTGTTAAGGGTGATCAGCAGTGTTAAGGGATGTCAAGGAAAACAATGTAGAGTTAAAAACATGTAACTGATTTCTAATTTGCAAGAGGACCTACAATAGGCCTAGCTGATGCATTTCCTGTGAATCACAAGGTGACACATCAGGAATGTGTTATCAATTACAATACATCATTAAATGGAAAGAGACAAAAATAACCATGCATAACTCTTTTCACAGCGTCAGTTCCCTGTGTAGGTTGAATACAAAGAAGATGCAGGGAACGTGGTGAATTGGTGGCAGGGAAAAAGACAAAAGGCATTACCACCTCTGGAAAGCAAGGGGAGAGGGGGTGAACTCCACAGCGACAGCACCTATAGGGTTCCCTGTGGAGTGCTGATTATGCACCTACCTCCCCCTCCTCTCTTCCTACCTCCCCTATCCCTCCCTCCTTCCTGTGCTTTTGTTTGTAGGCCAACCGTGCAAGGCTGGTATATTCAGGGGCAGCATGGGATACCTCAGTAGCAACTGCACTACCCTTTGTGTGAGGTACAAGGAACTTTAGCAAATGGGAAATAGATTGAAGTTTGTCCGTAGAAGGACATAAACTGTTTTTGTGTGTATGTGTACATGAAAGTGTGTGTGCCTGCCAGTTTCTGTGTGTGTACTGTGAAAGCATGGAAAGGCCCTGGTCAGAGGGCTTGGTAGAATACAGCTGCTGGTTGTCTCCTCTCTCCCCCCACCATGTTACAGGGGGAGGCGGTAAGGTGAGAATGGGGGAAGGGGGAAGCCCTCCATATCTCCATTCCACATATCAACACTATACTACCCCCAGCTGCAGCTTCTCAAAACACCCAAGGTCTTTTACACAGGTACGCCTGCCTTTGTGGAAACAACGTGACAGCAGAAGTAAACACTAAGGTGTTGAGAGAACCGCTTCCTACGGTGGTCTTATCAGTCACTGGATCAAATGGTGTCTAAATGAAGCTTGAATTAGAAGTRCAGTGCACTTAAGCAGTACTCTAGCAGGCTTGCATATTTTGAGTTGATACAGTAGATGGTACAGGATGAGAACATTTGTCATGAGTAGCACAGTTGCTTTAATACCAAGTAAAGTTGTCAGCAACAATTGAACAGAAGATGATGCAGATAGACATGGCAGCTCTGCATCTAGCTCCCTAGGAACTTTGCAGTATTACATTTTGTTTTGTGTGTGTTATATTTTTTACAAGCATTTTACTTCACCCGCAATAACATCTGCTAAATATGTGTATGCGACCAATAAAATTTGATTTGATTGGGATCTTGATTTTCTTCCTGGTTAGTTGAAGCCCCAATGGGATGTTTCTAGTGACTAGTGACCTCTAGGGGCAGAAGTTAGAGATGAATTGACATTACAGAGACTTGAAAGCCTTGGGACAGTAGTACGCTGCCATGAAATCAACCAAGAGCAATATCATCTAACACTGCAATCTGAAATACTGAAGAATGAACTGATTAGTAGATCGAAAGATAGAATGGATTGGGTAAGTAAAAAGAGAAGTTACCTACAGTCAATATGAAGCACAGCCATTAAGAATTTTCTTCAGGGGTATGTGCCTAGCACAGAAAGTACTGTGGTTCAGCAATCAATTTTCTAAAAAGCAGCACAGACCAACTTGCAAAAACATCTTGGGTTGATAACCTCAAGACAGAAAAACTRCAAGAGRARAGTATGAATATGGATATATAGTATGAATTCTACGGGCCAAAACCAATATAAATACAACCAACGCAATAAAACTCACATATTACATATTGACCTTCTCACAAATCCTGCTCCTTTAATAATAGGTCTTCAGTTAGCACAGAACCCAAGTTGGTAACTTACTATAATTTACTCTTATACATTTGTTATTACATGGTTATTACTAGTAACAACATTGTATTCAAGCATTTACTACACATCAAGCTGTCCCTTCATGTGCTGGGCAACACCCATATTCATTGACAATATTGCCACCTGGTGGTGATCAGTTGGCGTCAGTCATACAAAGAACAGTGCCCATGGCAACAGTGCCCATGGCGATACATTGATAGATTAGCCAATATTGATTATTTCAATAATTCAATTCAGTGTGTCTTTAGTCTATTTTCACACGCTCTTTGAATATACACTGAACAAAAATATAAACATTGATACCACATTTCTTGAGCTGAAATAAAAGATCCCAGAAATGTTCCATAAGCACAAAAGCTTATTTCTCTCAAGTTTTGAGGGAGCATRCAATTGGCATGCTGACAGCGGGGTTATGGCATGGGCAGGCATAAGYTACGGACAACAAACACAATTGCATTTTATCGATTACAATTTAAATGCACAGAGATACCGTGACAAGATCTTGAGGCCCATTGTCGTGCCATTCATTCGCCACCATCACCTCATGTTTCAGCATRATAACGCACKGCCCCATGTTGCAAGGATCTGTACACAATTACTGGAAGCTGAAAATGTCAGCTTTCTCACCAGACATGTCACCCATTGAGCATGTTTGGGATACTCTGGATCGACGTGTACGACAGCGTGTTCCAGATCCAGACAATATACAGCAACTTCGCACAGCCATTGAAGAGGAGTGGGGCAACATTTCACAGGCYACAATCAACAATAGCCTGATCAACTCTATGCAAAGAAGATGTGTTGCGCTGCATGAGGCAAATGGTGGTCACACCAGATACTGACTRGTTTTCTGATYCACACCCCTACTTTTTTTTACGGTATCTGTCATATCTGTATTCCCAGTCATGTGAAATCCATAGGTTAGGGCCTAATTAATTTACTTAATTTTCTTATATGAACTGTAACTCAGTAAAATCTTTGAAATTGTTGCATGTTGCGTTTACATGTTTGTTCAGTGAATTTCAATTTCTGTTTATTTTCTGATTACATGCACCATGGCGACTAGTTTACTGTATATTATGATGGTGTTTTCCCATCAAAGAAGGTGCTTATCTTTAACTTTTTATGRTATTTTTCTCTCTTGGTCCAGTTTAAAATACACACAGCCCTTTGTTGTAACTATACATACTACAGCAGTGAAAAGCTCATTTATTTTTCTTGGCTTTCACTTGAAACTTCACCTATACTTCATAGAAAACACACACTAGTTGGATGTTTTTGTTTRGCTTTTGGGAGCGCCAAGCTTCCTTAAATTCTACTCCCATGTTTGGGTGGGGAATTATTTTCGAACATGGAAAAGGGAACTGAGGTTTTCAAAGCATGTTCATGTGGAGGGAGATGATAGCTTATTGTTTTGTCCATTATTTGAAGCAGGTAGGGGGCATCTTCTGAAGAAGTGTATATCACATATGGATCACATGCTTTCATATAAACTATTGAGCAACAGTTACTAACTAGGTATGAAGGATCGGGAGACAGACGCAGGAATGCGTAATAGGGTTTCTTATTAAGCCCCAAATTACGGCGTGCCGTGTAAAGGCACAGGGACAAAGACCAAATAAACACGTACACAAAACACRGGGTTGAAACCCAAACATAAGAGCGAGGAGTACCTCAAATAAATACACACGCACACAATGATTATYATACGGGACGAGACCTGTAATCATCTGCACAATCCACAAGGACACAAATGCGCAAAACACACAGCACAGGTACTCACAGGCACCAACGAACATTGCAACAATAATCGACAGACTACGGAAACCAAAGGGCACACTTATACAAGTACTTATCAGTGGGAATAGGGGCCAGGTGTGCGCAATGAAAGTTCCAGAGGGATCCCTGACACTAGGCTACTTCAGTTAATCAACAAAATGTTGATGAATTTATTGAGCAACTACAGTATGTGATATACTACCTGATTATCCATGACTTATTTCTTGCAGCTGTTAAGTAATACACCATATATACAAAAGTATGTGGACACCTTCAAATGAATGCATTCGGCTATTTCAGCCACACCCGTTGCTGACAGGTATATCAAATTGAGCAGAGAGCCTTGCACTCTCCATAGACATAACATTGGCAGTAGAATGACCTTACTGAAGTGCTCTGTTATTTTCAATGCGGCACCGTCATAGGATGTCACATTTCCAACAAGTCAGTTTGTCAAATTTCTGCCCTGCTAGAGCTGCCCCGGTCAACTGTAAGTGCTATTATTGTGAAGTGGAAATGTCTATGAGCAACAACAGCTCAGCCTTGAAGTGGTAGGCCACACAAGCTCACAGAACGGGACCGCCGAGTGCTGAAGCGCGTATCGCATAAAAATCATCTATCCTAGGTTGCAACACTCACTACCGAGTTCCAAACTGCCTCTGGAAGCAACGTCAGCACAATAACTGTTCGTCGGGAGCTTCATGAAATGGGTTTCCATGGCCGAGCAGCCGCACACAAGCCTAAGATCCCCATGTGCAATGCCAAGTGCCGGCTGGAGTGGTGTAAAGCTGGCCGCCATTGGACTCTGGAGCAGTAGAAACGCGTTGTCTGGGGTGATGAATCATGCTTCACCATCTGGCAGTTCTACGGAACAATCTGGATTTGGCGGATGCCAGGAGAACTCTACCTTCCCCAATACATAGTGCCAACTGTAAAGTTTGGTGGAGGAGGAATAATGGTCTGGGGCTGTTTTTTATGGTTCGGATTAGGCCCCTTAGTTCCAGTGAAGAGAAATCTTAATGCTACAGCATACAATTACATTCTAGACAATTCTGTTCTTCTAACTTTGTGGCAACAGTTTAGGGAAGGCCCTTTCCTGTTTCAGCATGACAATGACCCTGTGCACAGTGTGAAGTCCATACAGAAATGGTTTGTTGAGGTCAGTGTGGAAGAACTTGACTGGCCTGCACAGAGCCCTGACCTCAACCCCATCAAACACCTTTGGGATGAATTGGTACGCCGACTGCAAGCTAGGCCTAATCGCCCAACGTCAGTGCCCGACCTCACTAATGCTCTTGTGGCTGAATGGATGCAAGTCTCCCCAACAATGTTCCAACATCAAGTGGAATGCCTTCCCAGAAGAGTGGAGGCTGTTATAGTAGCAACCTCCAAAAGTGATGTGTGATGGACTGTCGTGAAAGACAATATGGATGACTGAAAATAATAATTATGTAACAATATTGATTATAGAAACATTGGGTCTAATACAAGACAAGGTGTGCAAATCTTTGTTTTCTAATACATTGAAACACATTTAAACTGCTCTGAAGAAACAATGTTTTGTGGTATTTACCATCTATCATGAAATTGGGAACCAAACTAATAATTGCTGGCTGGCTTATGGCACTTGAGAGACTGGTTTCAGTTCAAGATTCAGAATAAGAAAAGATATCTGTGACAAAGAAGAATGATATCACATAGATTTGTATCACTGACTGCAATGTTTCCTGCMTATTCGYACTCCTCGCAATTTTACCACTGTCTATGTAGCCTAACGTATAGCTCCAGTGATGATSGAAGCAATGCACTCAATGAATTTAATCTATCCTGCCATGACACTGGTGCTACAGAGAGCAAACATCAATCACCTTAAGATGCCAGGCTATTTATATCACCCACCACCACCAACTGTAACTCTCTCTCTCCCCACACGCAGTGACACCTGGGCCTGTGCAGGCAGCATCTCTGTGTCACTGTGCATGTCATGCACCAGTAGCTCTCTATTCCAGTGAATACATTACTCAGTTTGTGTGATACTTCTGTAATAACCAGCCTTGTTATTACTAGAATAAACTAGAGTTCATTGCCTTCAGAAATGTATCCTGCTCAGAGAGAATTAACTCATGCATAAGCCCAAAGGCTAAGCTATAGTACATGGAATGTTTCTATGTCTAATATAATAGTGGGAACAAAGACAATACATTTTGGTTGGATGGACATTTGAGAGTGATTATGAGGCCTAAGGGGATTCCCCAAGTCAGAGACAGAAAGAAAGATCATTGATAGATTCTGGATAAGCCCAAAGGGTCTATCAGAGTACCAGAGTACACACAGCAGTGTTCTAGAATATTGGACCKTTGGATTTCATATTTTTCTAATTCTCAGCGCAGCTCAAGCAATTTCTCCAACTGTCAACAGATTCAAATGAATTGAGGATGTGTACCAGAGACATGTTGGTTGGGAATTGTAGGGAGGTGCTCGTCCGTCTGTGTGTCCCCTGGAGATGGTGCTCTCAGAGCCGCTTAACTATGTCACAAGGGGACGCCGGACTATCGCTTCTCAGGATGGATGAATAAAATTTACTTTTATGTCCATGTGCACAGTGTAAAATTTGTGTTTGGATTAATGTAGGCCTAATTACAGTTTGAGACAGACACTGTGTGAGGCAAACATAATCTGTTTGGTTATGTAGCTTTTAGTAGGTTATTCAAATTAGTATGATTAGTGGCATCAGGTGTTTGTCATTATCTGGCATGCACAGTGGTGTAGTGGTGTCTGAAGAAGTGTATATACAGTACTTTAATTATGCAAAAAAATATCAAAACAGCCTGTCCGTCGAAGAATGTAAAAAAATATATATGTTTTCCTATAGTTTTTTTCAGATTTTAACTCTCAGAATCACACTTATTTACACAAATGTGATGTTCACAACAATGCCCAAACTACATCAGGAGACCATTTTACAGGACTGGGAAAAATGTTTTGGGTGGGTGTAGTTTCTCTTTAATTCAGTTGTGTAGATGTTAGGCTAGTGGTGTTTATGTACTGTACAATRTAGTCCTACAGTGTACATGTGATAGCAGAGTTTGCAAAGCAAATGCCCTCACGATTGATACAAATCATCATGATATCATTCTGATAGGTAGACTTTGCAGTCAACATTTAATTGGGAAGGTTTTTTGGAATAGCCTTCAAACGTGCATGATGACTGAATTGCGCATGGCAAAGATCAACCAAGACTTCAGACCAAAGTTTTTCAATACCTGGTTAGCATCAGAGGCAAATTTGATGTGTTTTATTGACTCCTGACTATTACATTTTTTTGAAAAGGCAATGGAGGTTCCTGGGATCTAATTGGTTGATCAAACATGCCTACTAGCTGGATAACTGTGTGCAAAGTGTTTTGACCCTCTGCAAYTATTTCCTAATGTCAATGGCAGCCCATGAGGAGATTAGCATGGCTACTACTTCGACTTCCACAGCCAAGCAAGCTCAGCATCGCCTGGCCCCACCTCGTCACGGTGAGCATGTCATCACGAGTCCATGACATGCGAGTGTTCCCCACTACAGTGATCGATGGAAAGTGCAGTGTTTCTCATGGAAGTGGTATGGACAGTTTTATTTGCAGTTTGAAAAGGGATGCTGTTTTCTGTAAAATGTGTAGACATTTCCCAGAGGCCACTATGGAAGGCTAATTTGTTTGAGACAGATATAAGGATTGGAAGTACCTTTGCAAGGCATGCTTCAAGCACCAGGCTAGCCAACCCCACTCTTTTGTACTGGATCAATTTGAAGGCTACAGTGCAAATCATCGCAATTTAACCAGGAGTAAATCAACTTTTAAATCAACTTAACCGCGAGGCCATGGACTATTCGTTTGTAGAAAGGAATCGTGATCATGCCAAAGTAAACAGGACATAGCACTATGTGGACATAAGGAGAGTGAAGAAGCCCTTAATTAATAAGGGCAGCAACTTTTGAAATGAAAAAAATTTATATCTAAATATGATCCAAAAATTATTAATCGTCTGACTGAGCTGCAGACCCGGTTCCAGGAGGATAAATATGGAGTAATGAGAGCAGCAACTGCCTGTCTGCCAGGGTCTAGGACTTTTGCACTGAAATAATCACTGTTGGCTCCATGTAATCACTATCATATATCCTCTGCTGAGGATGCTGAATTAAAGGTGTTTATTCAGCAACTGCGTCAGAATGTAGAGGGAGGTCAGGAATTCCCAACCGAAGTTATGGACAGCTGCAGCCCTGACATTTTCCCTAGCATCAATAGACTACTATAGTATTATATRCAGTATATACTGTATAYAGTGCCATCAGAAAGTCTTCTAACCCCTTGACTTATTCCAAATGTAGAGTTACAGGCTGAATTCAAATTGATTCAATATTTATTATTCACCCATCTACACACAAACCCCCGGAATGACAATTTGAAAACATGTTTTCAGAAARGTTWGCAAGTTTATTGAAAATGAAAATGAAATAMAGAAATATCAAATTTACATAAGTATTCACACCCCTGAGTCAAAATTTTAWAGAAGCACCTTTGGAAGTGATTACAGCTGTGAGTCTCTAAGAGCTTTCCACACCTGGATTGTGCAACATTTCCCCATTTATTATTTTCAAAATTCTTCAAGGTCTGTCAAATTGGTTGTTGATCATTGCTAGACAACGCATTTTCAGGGTTTGTCATATATTTTCAAGTAGATTTAAGTCAAAACTAACTCGGCCACTCAGGAACAGTCATTGTCTTCTTGGAAATCAACTCCAATGTAGATATGGCCTTGTTTTTTTAGGTTATTATCCTGCTCAAAGGTGAATTCATCTCCCAGTGTTTGGTGCAAAGTAGACAAACATGTTTTTCCTCTAGTATTTTGCCTGAAACATAATACTTTGTATTCAGTACAAATTTTTTTTTTTATAGTATTACTTTTGTGCCTTGTTGCAAACGGGATGCATGTTTTGGAATATCTTTCTTTTCACTGTGTCAATTCGGTTATTATTGTGGAGTAACTACAATGTTGCTGATCCATCCTCAGTTTTCTCCTAACACAGCCGTTCAATTCTGTAACTGTTTTAAAGTCCCATTGGCTAGGGTTGAATATTTCCCAGGTATTTTACAAATGTTCCACGGCGAGAATAAATCAAAGTCATTCAAAAGCATTTAATACATTACAGTGGGGAGAACAAGTATTTGATACACTGCCGATTTTGCAGGTTTTCCTACTTACAAAGCATGTAGAGGTCTGTAATTTTTATCATAGGTACACTTCAACTGTGAGAGACGAATCTAAAACAAAAATCCAGAATCACATTGTATGATTTTTAAGTAATTATTTGCATTTTATTGCATGACATAAGTATTTGATCACCTACCAACCAGTAAGAATTCCTTTTTTCTTTAAGAAGCCCTCCTGTTCTCCACTCATTACCTGTATTAACTGCACCTGTTTGAACTCGTTACCTGTATAAAAGACACCTGTCCACACACTCAATCAAACAGACTCCAACCTCTCCACAATGGCCAAGACCAGAGAGCTGATGTACATCAGGGGTAAATTGTAGACCTGCACAAGGCTGGGATGGGCTACAGGACAATAGGCAAGCAGCTTGGTGAGAAGGCAACAACTGTTGGCGCAATTATTAAGAAAATGGAAGAAGTTCAAGATGACGGTCAATCACCCTCGGTCTGGGGCTCCATGCAAGATCTCACCTCGTGGGGCATCAATGATCATGAGGAAGGTGAGGGATCAGCCCAGAACTACACGGCAGGACCTGGTCAATGACCTGAAGAGAGCTGGGACCAACGTCTCAAAGAAAACCATTAGTAACACACTACGCCGTCATGGATTAAAATCCTGCAGCGCACGCAAGGTCCCCCTGCTCAAGCCAGCGCATGTCCAGGCCCTCTGAAGTTTGCCAATGACCATCTGGATGATCCAGAGGAGGAATGGGAGAAGGTCATGTGGTTTGATAGACAAAAATAGAGCTTTTTGGTCTAAACTCCACTCGCCGTGTTTGGAGGAAGAAGAAGGATGAGTACAACCCCAAGAACACCATCCCAACCGTGAAGCATGGAGGTGGAACATCATTCTTTGGGGATGCTTTTCTGCAAAGGGTATAGGACGACTGCACCGTATTGAGGGGAGGATGGATGGGGCCTCGCGAGATCTTGGCCAACAACCTCCTTCCCTCGTAAGAGCATTGGAAGATGGGTCGTGGCTGGCTCTTCCAGCATGTCAACGACCCAAAACACACAGCCAGGGCAACTAAGGAGTGGCTCCGTAAGAAGCATCTCAAGGTCCTGAGTGCCCTAGCCAGTCTCCAGACCTGAACCAATGAAAATCTTTGGAGGGAGCTGAAAGTCCGTATTGCCCAGCGACAGCCCGAAACCTGAAGGATCTGGAGAAGGTTTGTATGGAGGAGTGGGCAAAATCCCTGCTGCAGTGTGGGCAAACCTGGTAAGAACTACAGGAAACGTATGATCTCTGTAATTGCATAAAAGGTTTCTGTACCAAATGTTAAGTTCTGCTTTTCTGATGTATCAAATACTTATGTCATGCAATAAAATGCAAATTATTTCCTTAAAAATCATACAATGTGATTTTCTGGATTTTTGTTTTATATCTGTCTCTCACAGTTGAAGTGTACCTATGATACAAATTACAGACCTCTACATGCTTTGTAAGTAGGAAAACCTGCAAAATCGGCAGTGTATCAAATACTTGTTCTCCCCACTGTAAATGTCTGGATTTGAGAGCTTTGATCAGCATGAAAACTCAAACCTGATGCTACCTTAGCCCGATGAGCCCCATATTAAATACATTTCATGAGCCCTACGTTAACAACATTTAATAAACCCAAGCCCAAAAAATCCCAAATGATTGTATCAGGAATCAAGGTAAGACCCAGACACAGACCGTGTCGAAGTAACAATGTTAATTACAGCAACAGGGGCAAAGGTACAGGACGGCAGGCAGGCTCAAGGTCAGGTCAGRTAGAGGTTGKTAATCCAGAGGTGGGGCAAAGGTACAGGACGGCAGGCAGGTTCAGGGTCAGGCAGAGTGGTCAGGCAGGTGGGCGGGCTCGGGGTCAGGACAGGCAAGGATCAAAACCAGGAGGAAGATAAAAGAGAGACTGGGGAAAAGCAGGAGCTGATACAAAAAACACTGGTTGACTTGTCAAAACAGGAAACAAAGGGCTGTGAGACATGGGTTTAACTCAGGACACATGAAAGGTGTGGTGTATACAAAGGGTACGGGGAACAAACGACGAACAGCAGAGGGACTAATAATTTTAGAGATGGGAGAKCTTGCGGGATTCCACCCGGAGCGGCAGATCCCGGGTGGATAGCCATACCTTCTGCCAGAGACGATCCCGGGGAGCAGGGTTCTGAGGTCGATCTGCTTGTCATCGATACCGACCGGGCTCTCCTCCGGGTACGACGACAGCGGCGGACAAACATCTGGGCAGAWGGTACGCCGGCCTTTTCCTCCTACTTGGGGAAGAGCGGGGGCTGATACCCCAGAGAACATTCAAAGGGTGATAGTCCCATGGCAGTAGGGAAGGGTGTTGCATGCGTATTCCACCCACACAAGCTGCTGGCTCCAGGTGGTGGGGTTGGCAGAGACCAGGCAGTGCAGAGTTGTCTCAAGATCGTGGTTGGCTCGCTCTGACTGGCCATTGGACTGGGGGTGGAACCCAGAGGACAGGCTGGCCGACGACCCAATGAGGGTGYAAAACGCCTTCCAGAACCGGGACGAGAACTGAGGGCCCCGGTCGGAGACCATGTCCACGGGCAGTTCATGGATCCGGAAGGAGTGCTGCACCATGAGCTGGGATGTCTCCTTGGCCGAGGGTAGTTTGGGTGGAGGAATGAAGTGGGCGGCCTTGGAAAACCGGTCGACCACCGTCAGGATGGCACTGTTGCCCTCAGATGGGGGGAGACCCATGACAAAATCCAGGGATATGTGGGACCAGGGACGGTGAGGGCAGGCAGAGGTTGCAGAAGGCTAGCCGGAGCTTGCCGAGGAGTCTTGTTCTGAGCATACACTGTGTAAGCGGAGACGAATGCGAAGACGTCTCCGCATTCGACGAACCATGGTGGGCCACCAAAAGCGTTGTCGCACAAACGCCAGGGTCCGGCGGGAACCCGGGTGGCAGGCCAGTCTGGAGGAGTGGGCCAACTCCAGGACCGCGGAGTGGACCGCGTCAGGCACGAACATCCGGTTATCAGGACCCCCCCGGGGTTCAGCTGCGAACAATGTTGCCAGGCACGAGGTGGGAAGGATGGTCTCGGKCTCCGGGGTAATAGCTGTGGGACTATAACGGTGAGAGWGCATCCGGCTTGACATTCTTGGATCCCGGCCGATATGAGAGGGAGAAGTTGAACCATGTGAACAGCAGAGCACATCTAGCTTGCCTGGAGTTGAGACGTTTGGCGGTGCGGAGATACTCCAGATTTTTGTGGTCGGTACATACGATGAACGGATGTTCTGCCCCTTCCAGCCAATGCCTCCATTCCTCCATCTCCATCTTCACTGCGAGAAGCTCACGATTTCCAACATCGTAGTTTCTCTCCGTGGCATTGACGCGATGGGAGAAGAAGGCGCAGGGATGTAGCTTCAGGTCCAGGGCAGAACAATTGGACAGGACCGCCTCCACTCCTACATCCAACACATCGGCCTCCACCACGAACTGACGGGAAGGGTCAGGATGAACCAGGATGGGAGCAGTGGTGAAGCGGTGTTTGAGGTCCTTGAGGTCCAGCAGGGGACCACGTGAACGGAACCTTGGATGAAGTGAGTGCTGACAGGGGGGAAGCCAGGGTGCTGTAACCCGAGATTAAGCGGCGATAGGAGTTGGTGAACACCAGGAAACGTTGCAGCTGCATCCTGGACGAAGGCTGGGGCCAATCCACCACCACTCTCACCTTCCTAGGATCCATCTGGACACTCCCAGCGGAGATGATGTACCCCAGAAAGGGSAWGGCGGAGCGATGGAACTCGCACTTCWCTGCCTTAACAAACAGCTGGTTCTCTAGAAGGCGTTGAAGAACCTGTCGGACRTGGAGCACATGTTCTTGGGGGGAGCGGGAGAAGACGAGGATGTCATCAATGTAGACGAAGACGAATCTGTTCAACATGTCGCAGAGAACAGAATTTACCAGAGCCTGGAACACAGCAGGGGCGTTGGTCAGGCCAAATTGCATGACCAAATATTCGTAGTGGTTTTCCATTCATCCTCCTCCCGCATCTGCACCAGGTGGTAGGCGTTCCATGGATCCAGCTTGGAAAACACGGTTGSCCCCTGGCGCGGCTCAAAGGCCGAGGAGATGAGYGGTAGCGGGTAGCGGTTCTTCACCGTTATGTCATTGAGTCCCCGGTAGTCGATGCACAGGCGCAGGGTCTTGTCCTTCTTCTCCACAAAGAAGAACCCCTGCGCCGGCAGGAGAGGACGAAGGACGTATAAATCCTGCAGCTAAGRAGTCCCCAATGTAGGTGTCCATAGCCTTGGTCTCCGGTCCCGACAACGAGTACAGTTGTCCCCGGAGCGGAGTGGTGCTAGGGAGAAGGTCAATCCCGCATTCATAAGGTCGGTGCGGCGGAAGCGAAGTGGCCTGGGCCTTGTTGAACACCTTCCGAAGGTCCTGGTACTTCACAGGAATGGCGGAGAGGTCCGGGGAACCTGATGATAGCAGCATGATAATGYACATCCCAATGTCACAAGGATTTGTACACAATTCCTGGAAGTTGAAAATGTCCCAGTTCTTCCATGACCTGCATACTGACCAGAAATGTCACCCATTGAGCATGTTTGGGATGCTCTGGATTGACGTGTAYGACAGCATGTTCCAATTCCMGCCAATACCCAGCAACTTCGCACAGCCATTGAAGAGGAGTGGGACAACATTCCATAGGCCACAATCAACAACCTGATCAACTCTATGCAAATGAAATGGGTGGCCTGGTTTTCTGATCCATGACCCTACTTTTATTTTAAAGGTAAATGTATCTGTGACAAACAGCTTCCTATGTGTAAACCCAGTCCATTGATTAGGGCCTAATGAACTCATTTTGATTGACTGATTTTCTTTTATGAACTGTAACTCAGTAAAACCTTTGAAATTGTTGCATGTTGCGTTTATATTTTTGCTCTGTGTATATACTGTATACAAAATGTGTATCACAAGTTGGACGCTGCGCCTAACGCCTTTATGGGCGATTCAATTGCTCTTCAAACAGGTAAACTGGTCAAATTGGCCAACATAAGTGATGTGAAATTATATTCGCTACAATATTTTTGATGCATAGTTTGCTAGCATGAAACAAGCGTTTAGACAACTCTCTCATTACATGACTGTTTAAATGAATCCCTGTGATAAATCGGATGACCTACTTTGAGTTTGTTTTGAAGTGTTGAATGGGGCACAACACGCGGAKCGTTCTTCCAGTGGAAGCAGACGCTAAACCACATAAGGTTTCAATAACAAAAGAWTGAGAAACTCCCTCAAACAAATTATCGAACGCCCCCCTCTCCTCCCTATCCGTATTGGAGCGCAAGCCGGCTGGTTTTACTTGATGCTCTGGCCGGTCTCTTGTCTCCAGCGCTATGCTTCCCGTGGTCCAGAATAACAGCAGGTTGGGCCGCCTTCTTTCAACGCTCTACGTCACATTCAGCTTCCTAGTAAGCGAATTCAAATAGAATACAGCCCCATCTTCCCGCAACACTGACAAGGTCAGCGACCAAGGACCACATACCACATTTGGGGATAGACCGCGCCTATATTCGCAAAAGGTAATATGCGTTTCCTGAAAGTTATCCGTGATGGAATAATGCTTACTAAACTCYGAACAGCTGCCCGTGCGTTCACAATTATTATTTTTGTCCTACAATGATACGCTTTGCTTCGGCATTTAGAGAGCTGCTTGGTCATCGGGACAACAATAGCCTACACCACGTAGGCTACATGCTTTATAAAACWAACAATWGGCTGGATKTTGAATTACATTATGTTTCAKCTTGAAATGTACRTATATTGTGCGTAATCACGGAGTTAACCAAATGTGGCACCGACAGACATGTTATTCGTTACTCTTATTACTCCCAGTATTGTGCGAATGATGCTTATAGACTACATTAGCCTAGAGAATTATGAATTTTTTTTTTTATGTAGGCCCAGTGTAGACTATGATATGCATATTTGKCTGGTTCCATCCGGTTTCTATCAGCAGCACACGCACACAGAGTATCTGACTACACGGATTAGGATCTACACGCGGGTATTGCATCATAGTTTGAGGCATCACTGATCAGTAGGTCTACATCTCTCTTCTCATCCCGTGCGTCTCGATGCCTAATATGATGTAGCCATTTTCCCACTGAGATGACACAGTTACCAAATCATACTAGTMTATTATTATCTAAGGATCTGATCTGAAGGTTTTTCGTAAACAGGTTTGGGCCAAGCAGAGGATGTTTCACTCTCCGGGTCAGCTGGTGCGCTTTAAATATAACATCGGTCAGTCACGTTTGKTCTGTCTTTTTTCCACCTTGACTTGATATAGCACGAGATAAAAATGTTTTTTTTTTTACAAAATGACCAGCGAAGTCTGCCTGGTTCTTGGGTAATGCAAGATGTTATGGGAAATTGGGCAATATATGGCTTGCATTGTTGAAAGAAATGTAGACAAATAACAATGGGCCATAGAGTTGGCTATGTGCACATATTGATTATGAATTAATAATGCTTTCGTGTTCCTCCCCAGGTCATGACTTTGCTCTATGGTAGGCCTACTGGATACGTKTTGGTACTGGCGTAGGCTGGTTCTGTCTCTGGTACTGGACTACTTTTTTGGGGTTACTAATGGCAGGGTAATATGTAGACATTGCAGACATGAGAAACATTTGTAACATTGTTGTATTGTAACCTAGATAGGGGCCTCTCCACTTTATTGAGCCACCACTTCATAGTTGACCTGACAGATGGCTAGGAAACRTTAAAATCTCAATATAAATGGTGCATTCTAGTGCGCTAGTCTATGTAGCTAAATAATACATGGATGGTTAGCTTCAAGCTTAGCTGACTCATCTCCACAACCCTTTGTCATCTGCCTCTTAGCCTCACCATCCATCTGGCTTCCCAACCCCTCTGGAGATAAATCCGTTTTATAGACGGCCATCTCACAGGGGAAAGGGTTTCTCATCGTGACTAAAACAAGCAGTGACCAGCCAACCATCGTCAGCAGCCCGTAGGCCATCTTTCACTGTTGTGATTTGGGTAACATGACCTCTGACTCGATCCTGAGTACTGGAAGGTTGTCATAGCCCTCAAGCCACATTCATTTTCCTCTAATGTGTTTCACTGTTTTCATGTAAACTAAAGCAGTGTTCCCCCTGAGCATGTGGGTAGAAAATCAAACCTTAGGGCTGCTGAGTTGCTGAGGTTTTAACACTTAGGTGTTACAATAATTCCCAAACAAGTTTGTGGTGTTGACATAGTATTTACAAAGCTGTTGTTATGATTATTGTTGTGTACACAATAGTGATGGGGGAAAAATTGATACAGTTACATTTAGCAATATTATTTTGGACAAATATTTAGATATAGTAATGATTTTCTAATCAGCGTTAGCTAGTGCTAGTCAGTTGTACCTGTGCCAAAACTCTGGTATTGTTCATCCTTAAGCTTGTTCTCCATCTTCTTTTTAAATATTGAGCCAACATGTTTCCAGCACTTTTATTTCCATGACTAATCAAAACTCATTTTCTCATGCTCTCTCTTGTCTCTCTGCAGTAGATATAGTGAGCAATATGTTCCCATATGTTTGCAAATTTGGAACATCAAATTGCAATAAAATCTCAGTATCGAATCGCAATACATATAGAATTGTGAGAATCGCAATACATATCGTATAAGCAGCTTAAATATCGTGATAATATCATGACGTGAGCTCCCTGGCAATTTCCRGCCCTAGTATACAATCTATTATGCCACCGTGCTTCTACACCTGCATTGCTTGCTGTTTGGGGTTTTAGGCTGGGTTTCTGTACAGCACTTTGATATATCAGCTGATGTAAGAAGGGCTATATAAATACATTTGATTTGATATTATGCTGTTYCCGTTGTCCAGTTTTGGTGCTTTTGATGTTTAATAAGTGCTTGCACGATTCAATATAAAACAATTTCCGGTGTCCTACACCACAGTATATTAGGCATAGAAATGCCTTAGATGTATACCGTCTAATATGTCAACTGGAGTCAGGTATGTATTAGGTTGCATACCTTCAGTAAGTCCCTAGCCTGGCACAAGAACCCTTGATCAACAACGAGGCTTMGGTGCTGCGTCCAGCACTCCAGTCCCATGGTGCTGTAGTAGAAAACAGGAAGTGGAGCTCAGACTAATCCCCTGTGAGTAGTTGAGCAGTCCTCTACAGCCGTAGCTTATCAAAAGAAGTTGTAAGAGACAGTTCATGTTCGGTCAGAGCCCAGTTTGTTTATGCTTTTTCTCCAGTTATGGATGTCCTGTTTGGCGTTTACGTAGCCTAACCCTTACTCAGTGGTCCTCTTTGACCCCCCCTCAAACAAATACTTGGATTAAATGTCCCTCAAATCAATGTAAGCTAATGAAAAAACGTTTGTTGTACAAGAATTTAGAATAATCATCTACACACTGTTATCAAACTACTAAAACTTTACACTTAAAATGTGTGGTGTAATATGTAATGTTTTCCCATACCATTACTTAGGTATTGACGCTGCAGAACATATTGGCATGGTTCTTGGCAGGTTGGTTCTTGGCACTGGCAGTACTGGATGTTGCTCCGGGGCCATGACACTGCCTAGACAGAAATCACCACTTGTTTTAGCTCACCCTGTGCACCAGGAGGGCAGAGTTGGCACTTAAAGACCAATGGAACGGTTCCAAAAGTTAACACCACCTACCTGGCACGCTGGGTGAGCTAAATCAATCGCACCTGCTGACTACGCACAGGCACCGCTCAAGGCCTTCCATGGTAATTAAAGGTASTTACTTAGCAGCTGAAGACATGTCTAATAAGTAGTCTAAGTGGGTGTGGTTAGCTGGTAGATGGTAGATACGTCACCACCCATGCATTTGAACAAAATCAGCTCGGTAATGGGTTAAGAGAACCTTTAGTAAAAGGCATCCGGTAATACTTTACACCAAGTTGTTCTCATACCTGTGTAGTAATTTGGTATTTACTCTTGTAATGCCATTATATTAACAGGTCTATTGTTGCTCAAAATATCTCCTTATAGCCCTAAATGTGGTAGAAAGACTTATTGTGTGCTTTGCCATTATCAGTTGTAAGACTACTTTCTGGGTGTGTTGCCATAGAAGTTAGAAAGCAGAAACTACAATAATAGGGTATCAAACACCTATTGATTATTTTCATGGAAAGACCCCTGACTGCTGGGCAGGGTGTGTCTACTCTGGCTGTCAATGGCCCCATTGTCTCTCAGTAGTCTTTCTTCTATTGAGAAACCATGGAGGTTGTTGTTCCTGTTGCGTCTTTACTATACAGGTCTTCAAAGAGGAAACTTTATACTGGATCACTGTTTCTGGTAGATTACTTTCCATCTTGATGAATGTTTATGTCAACGTTGAATCGTTTTGTGTGAAGTGAGMGATGGCAGTTGTGGTTAATGATGAGCTAGTTGTACGGACACACGTTTGCTACAGTACATACATTACTTTAAGGTGACCTTGAGGTCAGGTGCCTGCTTTCGAAAAGGCTACAAGCCCCTTCAACACCACCCTGGCTTACACTTTTGACATGCCAAGTCCTAGAATTAATGTATTGAGAGAATGAGAGTTCATTTGTTTCAACAGTTTGCTTTCGYGCGTAGCCTATATCATTAAAACTGCAATATGCAACTTTTTGGGCCACCTGACCAAATTCACATAGAAATGTGCATTATAKGTCTGTCATTCCTTCTGGGCTCCCRAGTGGCGCAGTGGTCTAAGACTCTRTATTCCAGTGCAGGAGGCGTCACTGCAGTATCTGGTTCGAATCCAGGCTGCATCACATCTGGCCATGATTGGGAGTTCCATAGGACGGTGCACAATTGGCCCAGCATTGTCCGGGTTTGACTGGGGTAGTTCGTCATTGTAAATAACAATTTGTTCTTAACTGACTTGCCTAGTTAAATAAAGGTTATAAAAAATATATACAATTCACATTGAAGCAAGTCTAAGAAGTGGTAGAAGAAGAACAAATCAGGAATTCCAGAAACAGTCTGTGTTTTGGGAAAACATATAAACACGGTGGTAATATTAACGTTTTGGAGCCTCTTCTTGAAAAAGGAAAAGTCTGCAAGTTGTACTATGAGGCCAACAATTGAACCTTTATTTAACTAGGTAAGTCAGTTAAGAACAAATTCTTATTAACAATGATGGCCTACCGGGGAACAGTGGGTTAACTACCTTGTTCAGGAGCAGAATGACAGATTTTTACCTTGTCAGCTCGGGGATTTAATCCAGCAACCTTTTGGTTACTGGCCCAACGCTCAAACCACTAGGCTACCTGCCGCCCCAATAAGCCAACAGGTATGGAAAGCATGTTGTATAGGAAAATGTTTTGATTGGGGCCGGGGCTGGGCACCTGCAGTATGGCCGGACATATGGCAATGGTCAATGAAAATTGCTTCTGAAAGACAACACAGAGTTGTATAGAGCACTGTAATAGGGAACATTTCAGATGGATAAAGTTAATATTCAGTTAAGAGTAATTAACACAATACTTAGCATATTTATGAACTTTCTCTTTATTGTATACACATGATTTCCAGTGTTCTATTTGTGACACTCATTTGTGTCACAGGTTGATGGTCACTAAACTCCTTGCTGTATGTTATGTATTAAACTCATCTGTTGATAGTGAAGGACGTCAGACTCGAGGTACACTGAGCCGAGGGCACACTGATATTGTATGATGACCTTATGAGCTTTGTGTGAATTCATCACCCAGTGTCTGGTGGAAAGCAGAAACTTACTATCTTTTGTCGTGACTTTGTACAAGACTCTCTGGCTGTTGTTTAGAGAACATTGGTGCTGTGAGTTAAAACAAAAAGGGGGTGGGGGAAATATGTTTAATTGTCACATACWGTGAAATGTGTTGCTTTAACATGGTCAGCCATAGTAGTACGGCGCCCCTGGAGCAAATTATGGTTAAGTGCCTGCTCAAGATCACATCGACAGGTTTTACACCTTTGTCAGCTCAGGTATTCGAACCAGCGACATTCAGARAAGGCGGATTAGAYATTTCTCTTGGCTTCTGCTCTGGAGATGTTCTCCCTGAATTCTTATAATCAATCAAAATGATTTTGATTGATGTGATCAATAACTGCTCTCCATTTTGTTCACCTGGAAAGTCCCTTTTACAAGCACTAATTTTCTCCCTCTCAATTGATTTGCTCTCTATCTCTTCCTCATGTCTTCCTCTCCCACAGGCTATTCAGACCTACTTAATCAGGTAGTGTATGATGCTAATGAAAACACTTGGCTCAAATCTTCTTGTCAGTTTCATCCAAGGTGACACAAGATTCCCTGAGGACTAGACTGTCACAGGAGTGGCCTGTACCTGCCTGAAGGYCTGTGGATACACAAACCAGACTACAGCATGGTGACGTTAGTGACCTCGCAATGCCTGAATGCCATTCATACCTCTGAGCAAGGGCCCAACAAGAAACTTCTATACTGCCTGTTTTACATTTAGGCAGAAGTCAAATGCAGTTACTAGATATGAGAAAAATAGTTTTTCATCTACTTCACCTCTATGACCGTGGCAATTGGCGTAGCTGCTATTTATAAAACCAAAATTATAACACGTCAATGAAAAAAAGTGTGATTATCCCGTAATTTGCAAAGCTCAAAACCKCAACCAGCCTCAGAGTGGCTCTATATTTACTCAAATCGTTCTGTCAACGTGGTGCCAAGATAACTCTGAGTAGGTTACCTATCCATTTTCATTTTCCCTCTGCACACTCTATGCCACATAATCCTGTTGGGTGTACCAAGAGACACAAAGCCACCAATCCTGCTCATCATGTGGCTCATGGGCAGTCAGTCGTGTTGCTGCAGGTGGTACATTGTGTCCGTTAACTCAGTTACACGGYTTCTCTGTTTCTGGCTCCATTGTTACTCAACGTAGCTCACCTGAAAYAGAACACAGACAGGCTCAGAAGTTGTACCCCTTAGTCAGCACAGGTCTAGGATCAGTTTACCTTGGCCATGAATGTCAGAGGGCAGACTTTAGGCAGCCTGTCAAGCTATCCCTCAGGTTCGACCTTGGAGGAAGTAGCCTTGTGATTTACAAAGGAAAATGCAGACCTACCAGCTTGACAAACTGCCAAACCAAAGACACACACACACTATTGTGTTACATGCTCTGATCAGCTTGTCATTGAGATAATTTGATTAGAGGAATGCTGTTGTAGTGGTTGGCTACCTGCCTCTGCATTCTAATTCTAAGGCTCCATTGTCCATTTAACCTTCCCTGAAGTTTAAGGTAACAGGAGAGTTTCGAGCACAGGTAGACCTAAGGTAGGCACACTGTTTGCTCAGTTCAACAACGGGCAAGGACAGGCATCTGAAGTGTCTTGTGATTGGCTTAGATGGGACACATCCCTCTGGTTGGACGGGACTGGGGTTGGTTGTCTCTGGCTGTGAAAGCGTCTGCCCATCCCTCTGTGTCAGCTGCTATTCTGAGACACCAAACAGAGGAAAGACACATTACAGAGGACACATGACATCATGGGGAGAGGGGAGAAACTACTGTGGAGCACAAATAATGAATAAACGTCTCTTGAAAAACACAAGTAGGCTCATGTAAGTCAAATAGCCTAAACAAACTTGTTTTGTTTACTTACAGAAAGTTTTTTTGTGCGTGACTGCACATTTGTGTGTGACTGTTATCATCGCTTACAATGTGTGTTTTGGTATTTTCAGTATACTATTCAGATTTATAAACCTAAGCAGCTTATGAGTCCTGAGACCATGTTATGCATTGTCGTCACGTTTAATCAATCAACCCCACTATCAACCCCAGACAATAATCAGATTAGACTTTATTACCATATGGATGTTTGAAAAATAGACAATCTCTTGAGTTTAATTAAA
Organism: Salvelinus sp. IW2-2015; assembly: GCF_002910315.2. Lineage (NCBI taxonomy): Eukaryota > Metazoa > Chordata > Actinopteri > Salmoniformes > Salmonidae > Salvelinus > Salvelinus sp. IW2-2015. The sequence continues at coordinate 9,455,683 of NC_036864.1, forward strand.
AGAGCAACACATGAGAATATGCACAGAGGATTATATATTTTAGTGATTAGCAATTTATTTTTGCTTAAGTTAGAAATGTTTTAAAAAATGTAAGTCAAGCACCTGAACAGAGTGACGTGAAGATGCCTGTAAGAATACATTTTCTGTACCACTTCACCCTCCGTTAAGCCCACATAATACAGGTCACAAATACTCATGGTGTCTGTTAAATAACAACCGTGTTTACATAGTCGTGATGAAACAACGCCTTTATTTAGAAAAGCTAGGCTGGAGATATTCCTTACCTAAACAATGTTGCGTTTGTGTGTGTGTGTGTGTGTGTCAGAAGTCGTGTAGTGTAGTGTAGTGTAGTGTAGTGTAGTGTAGTGTAGTGTAGAGGTCGACCTCTAGTGTAGTGTAGTAGTTATAAACCAGCTGATAAAATCTCGAATTTCAACTACTATCAGTTTTAGCATAAGATATAAATAGGCTTTCTAACGTCTTTATAGTGACGTTGAGTCACTGTCTTCATTCACGTTTTCCTTTTTTCTTCTGAAAGGTCAACCTTTCAGAATTAGCTAAACTAGCGACTAGTTTAGCTAATTACCTGCCGTTGTCAGCTGAGATGGGACTGAATATGAATGAGGCTCCACAGCAGTGCAATCTGATCTGGCCACGACTTGATGAGAGACAGAGACGGATATAATTTATTGATGCCACTGCACCATGTTGTTGCCATGGAGCCCGTTTTACAGCCACTCTTGAGATTGAAATGGTAGGTTCTAGTTTTAGTGCTTTTGTGCCCTTCTGGTTTGGTTGGAACTTCAACCACTTTCCTCAACTCTTTACCTTGAATAGAGGTAATGTGCTATGGGTCTTCCTTCATGCTTCTAACCCACCTAATCAAAGCCATGCCATACCCCTGTTAAGCTGTAACGTCTCGAGTATGGCTTAGCACGTTTTACTAAACTACGATAATCCCATTTCAATAAGCTTTTACTTGTGATGTTGAAATGCCTTCATAAGCCAGTGGTTGGTTGTGTTATGTCAACGTATGTGAGATCAGAAAAAAATAGAATGTTAATTAAGCTCATTGGATCACGAAGGCACATATTAATATCACTCATCAGGTGTTGTAGATTGTGTGTCTGGAACTAAGCAGCTGCCTCTTACCCATGATATCTCTTGAACAATTTAGAAAGTGTGTATGTGTGGTGTATGTGTGTATATACGATCAGAGACATGTTTGCTTTGTCAATAAAGACACGTGATCTTGGTCACTGCTGCCCGTACACCACTCCCCTGTCACTCCACTCTCCACCCATTCTGGTTTCCATTACTCCATTACCTTCTGGAAATGGGAGGGCAGAATGGGGGGTGGGGGTGGAGGGGGCTACCCTCAAGGTGAAAAGTGGGTGGGCCAAGAGCTGATCTGGTTTCAGGTAGAAACTCAACCTTGTGACAAGGGTGATTAACTCTGTCAGTGTGCTCACGTGCTTTCTGGAGCTGAGATCTGGTCTTATGACCCAGCAGTCAAGAGTTTAAATGACAGGGACATGGTCTCAACCTGTGGGAAACTGATTTTCAGTAGGGCGTACACTTAAAACATGCCATTGTCAATGTGGTATTGGTGTTAGCTACAATTGTCTCCAAACAACCTTTAACCTCTGAAGATTGTGCCTAATGGTCCACATAAGTAGTCCACCTTATGTGGGAGAGAATTGTCCACAAGTAGTGCACATATGAGAGTTTTTTTATTATAMATTTTTTATAACTTAMATKTTTTATTCGTTTTTCAAGCMTAAATTTACAGTACAGAAATTAATCTTAGAGGGAGTGGAGACGTCATTATCATCATTGTTGTCCAGCTACCCTACCCAGAGAGCTTTTCAACGGTTTCTCCCCCTGTTCCTCTTCATATCTCCCCTGTACCGACACTCTCTTTCCTCTTCCTCTTCATATTTCCCCTGTACCGACCCTCTCTTTCCTCTTCCTCTTTATATCTCCCCTGTACCGACCCTCTCTTTCCTCTTCCTCTTCATATCTCCCCTGTACTGACCCTCTCTTTCCTCTTCCTCTTCATATCTCCCCT